>NW_007251435.1:151602-209416 GCF_000164805.1 Carlito syrichta | reverse complement strand
CCTGGGCTTCCTGGCCCGCCTGGACATGCCTGTGGCGGTAGGTTGGGGGTTCCCGATACTCGAGGCTATAGTCTGTCAGGATGTGGCCGAGCCTCTGTATGGGTGTATGTGTGTGGTTTCATTTAATTGCGGCGGGGGTAGGATGCAGCGTTCTTTCAAGCCCTTGCTTGATTAAACCTGTACGGGGATGCGTCTCAGTGTCTGCCATTGGCCACCGGCCTCAAAGGGAGCCCAGAAACAGTACCCCCAACCAATCCCCGCTACTCCTAGGAAAAAAACTGTAATTTTCTGTAAAGGTAAAAGTGTCTCTTGGGTACAAAGAGAAAGGGCAACAATCCAGGACCAAAAGCAAAAAAAAAAAAAAAAAAAGGTGCTGAGATCCTAAAAAAGAAAGTAGCTAGCTAGGGCACTAAAGCAGAGTTTTTTGGTTTCCTGCTCCAGTTTGGGCCTCCAAACACAGAGATTTCCACGCCCTATCTATAATTGTGCCCTGCCCTCCAGGCCACCAACAGCCTTCCTCTTCTAGCTTCAAGATTCTAATACTCCATAGATGTGCCAGAGTGATCTTTTTAAAACGTGGGTGCAATCGCCCTTGCCTCTTGTGTTCAGCAACACCAGACTTTTCCTTATCTCGGGATATGCTGGACAGCCACCCATGTTCCTACCTTTGCTCTAGAAGTTCAAGTGGTATGGCCTTCCTCTCTCTTCCATTTGGGAAAGTTCCCCACTCTTCCTTTCAAATCCAACTCCCTGAAGTCTTCCCTCATTCACATTCACACCCAAGAGCTCCCTTGCCTGTTCACGTCCTACCATGATACCCTTCTGACCAGAGACCTTGCTTTCCATTCTTTACCGTCTTAGCATCCAGGACTCTGCCTGACCACACAGTTTGAAATGAAGAGTATACATTAAGAATGATGCAATTGCCATTTTCTAAATATATAAGTCAGATGAGATGCAATCAAAGGTACAAGAGAAAACAAGGAGAGATGAGAAGCCCAAAACCTCTCTACAGAGTGACCCAAGCAGTTCAGCAGATGATAGATACAGAACCTTTACCTGCCAGGTGCAATGCCCAGAATGAGACAATGCGTACAGGAATAGTAGGATATATGACATTTTTCTCTTGAACAATAGTCAGTGAGTTTCTTTTATGTCAGGCCCTGGCTGGCTGGCTGACTGACTGTCTGGGTGCTTGGAACCAAGAAGGCATTCTCCAGAGATAAAAGCAATTGAGGTGTGGGGAAGTTTCTATTTCTAATCATTTTTATCTCAACCTCTAAAATATGTTTTGCTTATATTTTTAATGTGTTTAATAATCATGAGTGTATATAATGTTTAAATTAATAAATGTACACATATTTGTAGACTCAAAATGAACATGCAAAAATTCATACTCTCAGTGACTTGCTGATAAAATGTGCAATCAAAACAGTGTAGAGACCACAACAATAGAGTGTGATAATACTTTGCTAGGAGTAAACCAAAAATTAAGGCGTTGTGGGACCCCTATATGGAAATAACCCCTGACCCAGCCAAGTGACTTAAGGCAGGAAATGAGACCTTGGCTAAGTCAGTACTCTGCACAGTGTTCATTAACAGTGAAAGAAAAAATCTACCATGACCAGGACAGAACTTAGGAGAGAGAAATTCCCCCATTCAAGAGAAAAGATGCACTGAAAAAGCATCACTCAGAAAACACAAAATCCCTCAACAATATCTATCTTTCTTTCTCTTTTTTCTAAAAAACTTTTTCCCTTATGAGTATAAAAGCAGTGTATGGAAATGTAAGGGACTCAGACTAGCCAAAACCATCTTGAAAAAGAAGGACAAAGTTGGAGGACTTACACTTCCCGATTGTAACACTTACTACAAAGCTGGTAATAAAGACAGTGTAGTGCTGGCAGAATGATAGACATGTAGATCAAAGGGAATACAATTGAGAATCCAGCAATAAACTGTTACATTTATGGTCAATTGATTTTCAACAAGGATGTCAAAACAATTCAACAGGGAAAGAATAGTCTTTTCAACCAATAGTGCTTAGACAATTGAATATCCACATGCAAAAGAATGAAGTTAAACCTCTTCCTGCCACAATAAACAAAATTCAACTCAAAATAAATCATAGATCTAAATGTAGGAACTAAAACTATAAAATTATTTGAAGTTTGCACGAAAGTAAATATTTGTAATCTTGAATTAGGCAATAGTTTTTTGTTTAAAACACCAACAGCACAAGTGACAAAAGAAAAAATAGATAAGTTGAAACTTTGTCAAAATTTAAAACTTTTTTGCTGAAAATGATATCTTCAAGAAAGTGAAGACACCCCACAGAATGAAAGAAATTATTTGAAAATCATATGAGACTTGTGATTATTATTATTATTATTTGCAAATAATATGAGACTTGAGTCCAGAATATATAAAGAGCTCACAACTCAATATTCAAAGGACCCAATTAAAGAATGGGCAAAGGATCTGAAGAGACATTTCTCCAAAGATTACAAATGGCCAAAAAACACACGAAAAGATGTTCATTAGCCATTAGAGAAATGCAAATCAAAACCACAATGAGATGCCACTTGGCACACACTAGGATGGCTATCATCAAAAGACAAAGACAAATGGTAACAAGGACTAGAGAAAGTGTTACCCTCATACATTGCCAGTATGTAAGATGGTGCTGCAGCTTAGAACACTCTTTTGCAGTTCCTCAAAAACACAAAACGAAGTTATCATATGACCCAGCAATTCTACTCCTAGAGGACAAGAGAGTTAAAAATATATGTTCACTGGAAACTTGTACGAGAATGTTCATAACAGTATTATTCTCAATAGCCAAAAATTGGAAACAAACCAAATGTTCATCAAATGACAAGTAGATTAATAAAGTATGGCATACCTGTGCAATGAAATATTATTCAGCAATAAAAAGGAATAAAATACTACAACATGACAGAACCTTGAAGACATAATACTATACCAAAGAAACCAGACCCAAAAGGGTATATGTTGTATGATTCCATTTATATGGAACAACCAGAATACGCAAATCTGTAGAGATAGATGGTAAATCAGGGGTTGCCTAGGGCTGAGAGGGTGAGCAGGAATGGGAGGAGATTGTTAAGGGAACAGGATAACTTTTTGGGGTGATGAAAGTGTTCTAAAATTGGATTGCAGTGATGGTTGCACAACTCTGTGAATATGCAAAAATATAACCCTTTGAATTGTACACATTAAATGGCTGAACTGCATGGTATGTGAATTACATCTTCATAAAGCTTTTTCAAAAATAAAAGCAATACATTCTTATGTTGGAAAAATCTATAAAATACCAAAAAGTGTAAAAAAAGAAATTACGCATAATCCCAACTGGCAACAACCACTGTCAGTGTTTAAGAATATTTTCTTCAGCCAAGCTGGATGGCTCAGCCTGTAATTTCAGCACTTTGGGAGGCCGAGGAGAGTAGATCGCCTGAATTTGCAGGTTCGAGACCCACCCAGGTAACTTGGCTAGACCTCCTCTCTACAATAAATCAAAAATTAGCTGGGCGTGGCAGCCCGTGCCTACAGTTCCAGCTCCTTGGAAGGCTGAGGCGGAAGGATCGCCAGAGTCCAGCAGGTTGACACTGGGGTAGCCCTGAGCGTACCACTGCACTCCAGCCTGGGCAACAGAGTGAAACTTCAACTCAAAAAAAGAAAAAAAGAATATTTTCTTTCATTATGTTATCTAAGGATTGCTTTACATTTCATATTATTCTATAAACATTTCTAATGCCATTAAAACTACTCTAAATATCACATTAATAGTTACATCATATTCAACTTTATAGATACACAACAATTTACTTAATTATGATATTAGGTTGGTCCAAAAGTAATTGCGGTTGAGACCGTGAATTTTACATCATTATAACTGGGCTCAAACACATCTGTTGTTATTGTTGTTTGAGTTGCAGTCTCACTCTGTTGCCCAGGCTGGAGTGCAGTGGCACACTCATGGCCACCCCAGGGTCAACCTGCTGGGCTCCGGAGATCCTTCCGCCTCAGCTTTCCAAGTAGCTGGAACTACAGGGACACGCTACCATGCCCGGCTAATTTTTTGATTTATGTTGGAGACAAGGTCTCACCAAGTTGCCTGGGTTGGTCTCGAACCCGCAGGCTCAGGAAATCCACTCGCCTGGGCTTTCCAATGTGCTAGAATTGTAGGCTGAGCCACCGGCCGGCCCAAATACATCTTTATTAATCAAAATTGGAACCATTACAGTCAACACATGCTTGCCAAGGAGACATGTTTATTTATTCCTGTAGCATAAAAATCTGTACTTTGGGATTGGGCCAACTCTTGGAAAGTATTTTCTGCATCCTGCTGGTTGTGGAAGTGTTTTTCTGTAAAAAGCTGTCGAGATGCTTGAAGAAGTGGTAGTTGGTTGGTGAGAGGTCAGGTGAATATGGTGAATGAGGCAAAACTCTAGTCCAATTCATTCAACCTTTGAAGCGTTGGTTGTGGAGAAGAATTGGGCTCTTTCTGTTGACCAATGTCAGCTGCAGGCATTGCAGTTTTTGGCACATCTAATCGATTTGCTGAGCACACTTCTCAGATGTATGGTTTCAGAAAGCTGTAGTGAATGGGATCAGTAGCAGACCACCAAACAGTGACCATGACATTTTTTTGATGCAAGTGTGGTTTTGGAGCTTCTTCTCCATTCAACCACTGAGCAGTCGTCACCAGTTGTTGTATAAAATCCACTTTTCCGCCCAGTGTGGTGGCTCAAGCCTGGAATCCCAGCACTTTTGGAGGCCGAGTCAAGAGGATTGCCTAAGCTCAGGGGCTCGAGACCAGCCTGGGCAATTTGGTGAGACCTCATCTCTACAATAAATTAATAATAATAATAATAATAATAATAATTGTTGGGAGCCGGCCGCAGAGGCCCACTGAGCATTAGGGATCAGGGAGGGCCGTGGACCCCGAGACCACCAGGTTGTGTTCGGGAGCCGTTGACCCTATTTTCCTCCTCCTTTTACCATGTAGCGCAAATAACTAAAGGAACTCTGCTGATATAAGCTGAAGGCTCTGTGACTGTGACAGGCATGGCTCACTCTAGAAACTCATTGTTCCTGTTTCCCATAAACTGTGGTTTCGGCTTAGGTATTAGATATAATTCAAATTCAGGTCACATTTGGGAGGCTTTTATACGGTACAACCTTCTTTATAAGATTTAAAAGTATATTTGTAGAATTAGTATATACTTATGGAGAGCTGTTTTCAGCTTTTCAATGGTGTAGATGACTATCTAGAGTTATCAGAAGTGGCCCAGCACAAGGTTTGGGCTGGGCCACATTCCTAAGGGCCCAGGGTGTACTTTGGACTGGGCTGTATTCTTTTAGGCCGGCTTTAGCTACAGTTGGTGTAGGGTTTTTTCTACCTGTTATAGAAATTGAATTTATTTTATTCATAGAAAGTATTGTAGAATAGGTCATACTACGTCCGGGAATCATGTTAGTTCAAGCATGATCAATCATGATATTTTGAGTTTTAATAAGAATACAGTTAACTTTAGAAATTTCATTGTCTCCATTTTCTACTATTGTGGTTTTGGCCTTAGTACATTTACAGTTTATATTTGGGTTTTATTTTTAGAAACTTTGCTGCTGATGATCAGCTTTATATACTAGGATTAGGAATTAGAAACTTTCATAGAAATTAGGATAGATATATAGGACTTTAGAATAGCCATTTTGTTAAGAGATTGTAGTCTATTGTTCCAAAAGGTGGCCCACCGTGAACCTTGGACTGGGCCACATCCTGTAGAGCCCAGCGTGATCTTTGGACTGGGCCACATTCTTTAGGAATTGGTTTAAGCTATAATTAAGAGCTTCCGTAGCATTGTGTAAGTAGTATTAGCATAGAATAGAAAGGTAATAAAATTTAAGTTAGTCATCATGGGTGCTGTGTGCACATGAGCTTTAGAAGTTATTGATTATCAGAACATCATGATGCTAGTAGGAATTGTTGCACTGCTTTTGAAGAGCATTAACTAGCAAAGGGAACAATAAGACAATCTTGGGGTTTGTCCTTCCTCATACCTGAGAAAACATCTGGTGGGTGGGGGACGACCCTCCTGCACCTGGCTTTGTGTTCACGTGAAAGACTTGTGAGACTGTCTATGTAAAATTTAGGGATAAATACCTGCTGTAATTTCCAATAAAACGGCTTCTGCTCAATTCACTGAACAGTTGTCCACTTTCTTTCTTTCTTCCTCTTTATATCTATCCCTCCATCTTTCTTTCTTTTAATATCTATCCCTACTACAGAATCGGCTTTTGCGATAGACAGAGTCCAGTCCCTTTCTTTCTCCCCCTTTTCTCTTTCTTTCTCTTTATTTCTCCAGAATAACCGCCGACACTGCCACACCTTCCAACGGACCTCCTAAATCTCCCCAAAACTTGCAGGGGCTGGCCCCCTGCAAATAATAAGCCTGGCGTGGTAGTGCGTCCCTGTAGTTCCAGCTACTTGGAAGATTGACGCGGAAGGATCATCTGAGCCCAGCAGGTCAAGGCTGCAGTGACTGTGAGCATGCCACTGTACTTCAGCCTGGGCAACAGACAGAGAGCCCAACTTAAAAAAAAGATCCACTTTTTGTGGCACATCATAATTTGATTAGGAAATGGTTCATAGTTGTTGCATAGAATAAAAGAAGATAATTTATTTTTTTATTTTTGGTCAGCTCATGAGGCACCCACTTATCAAGCTTTTTCACCTTTCCAATTTGCTTCAAATGCCAAACAACCAACTGTAGAATGGTCGATGTTGAGTTCTTCAGCAACTTCTCATGTAATTGTAAGAAGATCAGCTTCGATGATGGCTCTCAATTGGTCGTTGTCAACTTCCAATGGCCGGCCACTAAGCTCTTCAAGGCTCTCGTCTCCTTTGCAGAACTTCCTGAACCACCACTGCACTGTACATTCATTAGCACTTCCTGGGCCAAATGCATTGGTGATGTTGTGAGTTGTCGCCACTGCTTTAGGACCCATTTTGAATGCGAATAAGAAAATCTCTCAAATTTGCTTTTCGTGTAACATCATTTCCATAGTCTAAAATAAACATAAACAGCAAATAAGTCATTAGCAAATTTTAAAAAGTCATTAGCAAAAAACATAAAGCAAGACATGTGCATTAAAATTATGTATAATATAACCACATTTATTAAGAATGTATTTCAATACCAAACAGCAAATTTTAATGATGCAAAAACCGCAATTATGGTTTTTATTTCTAACAAACGAGAACCCACATTTTGATAGCTTTCAACTTTTTACTTTTTACTTGTTCCCAAGATGACAAAGGAAATCTAAACTTTAATTCACTTTTTCCACATGAGATATGTTGTACCCTTTCACAACTACAAAGGAAAATTTGAAACCTCAAAAACCAAATGTATAGGCTACCACAGGTTAAGTGATCTTGGTATCTACAGATTACCTCTCGGCCTCTCTTACAGCTCAGGGTGTTCATGGCAGCCCCTTGACACTGCCTAGCCACCTCTCCAAGGAAGACATGAAGTGTCACTCAAGGGCAACAGACCACAACCTGGAAACACAACCCAGCTTGTCGATTCCCCTGACTCCCAGATGGGGTTGGGGGCCCACCTCTATGCTCCTGCAGCCTCTTGGTTTCCCTCTGCTACAGTCCTTCTCATGTTTGGAAACAGTCTTTTTAGGAGTTCAGACCCTGTCCCACTCTTTCACTGTATCTCTAGTGCCTCATTTGGACTTGACACAGGTTTGGTGTTCAGGAGATATTTACAGAACAGTAAAAATAATGTTTATTGAGTATCTACCATGGGCCAGGCCCTGCTCTGAGGTTACATAAATATGGGTGCCAAAAGAAACGTTTTCATGTTTCGAGAAAGGAAAACACTATTAAAAATGTAATACCCAGTATATATTGATAACAAAAGATGAATACAAATCACACTTGGTAGATGTTTACACTGGCCAATTCTACCATCGCACGGTGATGCTAACATTCATTTGATTGATACTATCTTTTGAGCAAATGTGTATACATTTTTTTGGCACCTTGGTGTATAAACTCAGTTAAATCTTACAATAATCCTGTGAAATAGATAGTCCTCTTTTTTTCATTTCATATTAAAGTACAAAGAGGTTAAGTTACTACCCTAATTATATATAACTAGTTCACAGCAGAGCAAGCTTCTGAATCTAGGAAGGCTGGCTTCAGAGTACAGGTGCCTAAAAGCTGCATTAAGAAAAATTGCTAAGCCGGGCTCCATGGCTAAGCCTGTAATCCCACGCCTTGGGAGGCTGAGGTGAGTGGATTGCCTGAGCCCGCCGGTTCGAGACCCTCCTGGGCAACTTGATGAGACCTCATCTCTACAATAAATAAAAAATTAGCCGGGCATGGTAGTGCGCGCCTGTAGTTCCAGCTATTTGGAAGGCTGAGGCAGAAGGATCGCTGGATCCCAGCAGGTCGAGGCTGCGGTGACCGGGAGCGGCCACTGCACTCCAGTCTGGGCAACAGAGTGAGACTCCAACTCAAAAACAAAAAAGAAGAAGCTGGGCTCTGTGTCTCAGCCTTTAATCCCGCGCCTTTGGGAGACTGAGGTGAGTGGATTGCCTGAGCCCGTGGGTTCGAGACCCGCCTGGGCAGCGAGACCTCATCTCTACAATAAATCAAAAAATCAGCCGTGCGTGGTAGCGCATGCCTGTAATTCCGGCTACTCGGAAGGCTGAGGCGGAAGGATCGCCGGAGCCCAGCAGGTCGAGGCTGCAGTGGCCGGGAGCGGCCACTGCACACCAGTCTGGGAGACAGAGTGAGACTCCAACTCAAAAAAAAAAAGAATTGCTAATAAATCTGTGAAATATTGATAATGAAACCTACTTTGAGAATTTTACTGGTATCTATAAAGCACCATAAGGGTAAACTTCATTAGGATAGAAACCATATAACACCACTGTGTGTCTAACATACAGCTTGGTACACATTAAGTCCTTAATAGTACATGATGCATGAATGATATAAGAAAACCAGAGTGGCCAGGCACAGTGGCCCATGCCTGTAATCCTAGTGCTTTGGGAAACCAAAGGGGGGGGGATTCACTTAAGGTCAGAAGTTCAAGACTAGCATGGGCAACATAGTAAAACATTGTTCCTACAAAAATTCCTTTTAAAAATTAGCCAGGTGTGCTAGTGCACACATATAATCTTTGCCAACAGGCTGAGGTGAGAGGATTGCTTGAGTACAGAAGTTTAAGGCTGCAGTGAGCTATGATCACAGGACTGCACTCCAGTCTGGGCAACAAAGCAAGATTCTGTCTCTAAAAAGAAGACAAGGATGGGAAAAGTTACCCGAATTTTTAAAATGTTATAACATATAGTATTATTTACTTTTTCTGCTTAATAACAAGTAACACATGTCCATTATAGAAAATTTTAAACTAAAGATGAGAAAAATAGTTTTATTATAAACTATGTAATGCATAAAAAAAAAAAATATATATATATAATGTAAAGTATCCAGAACAATAATGAAATGAATCTTGGCATAGCCATCACTCTGTTTAAGAGATAGACCTGGGCTGGGCTTGGTGGCTCAGCCTGTAATTCCAGCACTTTGGGAGGCGAGGCGAGTGGATTGCCTGAGCCTGTGGATTTGAGGCCCGCCCAGGCAACTTGGCGAGACCTCGGTCTCTACAATAAATCAAAAATTAGCCAGTGTGGTAGCTACTTGGAAGGCTGAGACTGAAGGATCGCCACAGCACAGCAGGTTGAGGCTGCGGTGGCCGGGAGCATGCCACTGCACTCTAGTCTGGGCGACAGAGTGAAACTCCAACTCAAAAAATAAACATAAAAAAATAAAAATGAATGTTATAAGCACCTGCTGATGCTTATGCTTCCAAAAGTATCATTAGAGTAATCATCACTCCCAATTCCAGACTTTGAGACTCAACTCAACTGCGCTCCTGGTGACCCCAGGAAGGGGCACTGGACCCCAGGAGCTGGAGCCCAAGTCCTACTTTCTAGGCAGAGTTAGTGCTTCCTCCTCTGTGCTCCCTAGCACCCTGTGAGCTCACTGCCTATCGTCTAGTTTGTGCCCACGATGCAGCATGTGTTCCTAGAGAGGAAGTGTCACCCCATGTGTCTCTATGTTCTTAGTGCCCAGCACTGGGTCTAGTGTGTGAACAAATATATAAATGGCTATCCAATTAAGTAACAAATCCACTTGTATGAAGCAATCTGGCATAGTGGTTAAGAGTATCTGCTCTAGATGACCAAACATGACCTTGTGTCCCAAATTCCTCTGTTCGTGAGCTGTGACTTTGGTCCTAGTGACCTCTCTAAGCCTCAGTTTCCTTATCTACAAAATGAAGAAGCAATACATACCCACTTCATGTTTGAATTAAATTTTTCAAAAGTAGATGCAAATAAAATACCTGGGAAATGGAGTGATATGAATGCATCTCATGGTGTTGTGACAATTAACATTAGTATTAATTTGAAGGAAGGAAAAAGTTTCCTCAGTGAAGCACGGGGAATCACACTGCCCACCATGCACAGGGGAAATTAGGGAAATATTTGGGCCGGATTTTCTCATAAGTCCAAGTTTCTAAACTCAGAAAAACACTTGAATTACAGAGAACAAAAGTCAATTCTGAGCTCCTTGAAAGAGTTAGACTTCCTGGACTCACAGTCTCCCAGGATGTCCTCTTGCAGTCCTCCTCTATAGCCTGGCCACAAGCCACCGGCTGCCATGTCTCCTGCCAGTGCCCCATGTTCTCTCTCGTTTGCTCCCTGATTGGGATCTCCTCTACTTACATCACACCTCTGCAAAACTTAATAAGTAAAAGGCAGTTTACATGGGAATTAGCAATAATGAATTGAACATCTATTACAGACCAAAACTTAGTGTTGGGAATACAGATCAAAAGCAGTAAAATAAAATACGGGTGCATACAACTTTTTTTTTTACTGTTTATGATCTGTATTTGAAGAATCCAGCTCAAAACTGGATTCCATTAGAGTAATCATCACTCTAACTCAGCAAGTAGGCAAATTTATTTTCCAGTAAACATATAATGAACCCCTGCTATGTGGCTGGCACTGTTCTAAGCAACAGAAGAGGACAAAGCAGACGAATCTCAAGGCTCAAAATGGATGTAACAGACAATTATAATAGTTAACACATATAATATTTACTCTGTTCCTGACACTGTTGAATACTCTTCAGGATTACCTTTTAAAATCTTTCTAACAATGCTGTGAATTAAGCATTACCTTTAGCCCTTACTTACAAGTGATGAAACTGACACAGTGAGGTTAGATATTTCACCCAAGGGCGGCCAGAAAATAAGCAGCTGAGCCTAGGCTGGAATCCAGGCAGTCTGGTGCTAGAGGCCATGTTCATATCTGCCGTGCCAAGCTGGCCCTGCAGGAGCTCTAAAGAGGGGCTGTGCTGGGCTCCTCAGGAACTAGCCCTATGTTTGGTTTCATTTTGCACCTGGAGTGTAGGAAATGAGGCTTGAGAGATCTTCAGGGGCGATATCATTAGGGGCCTACAGGGTTTTAAGCAAGAGATTGATATGGATAAGTTTACAGAGGGGATAGAATTGGGAAAGACTGAAGACATGAAGACTCTGGAGGAGACTGTTGCAGTGGTCAGGTGAGTAACAGTAGTGATGGAGAGGAGAGGACAAATGTACAGATGTCTAGAGGATAGAATCAAAAGAATTTGATAAAAAAAAAAAAAAAACTGTGTGTGAGGGGGTAGGGGTTGAGGGAGAAGGAGGAGGCGGGTTTCCAGCCATTCCCAGTCACTAAGAAAACCCGAAAACTAATCTGGCTACAGTAGGTGGATGGGGGTAGTCAGTCAGAGCAGGAGGTGGAGAAAGCATTCTGGGCAAGAAAACAACCTGCAAGGGCTTGAAAGGACAACAGGCAGAATGAGAAGTTCACAGTGGTTGAACTTGCATGCAGAGGTGGGGGAGGGGTGAGGACACGTATCCCGGACAGAGGGATGGAAAGGTTGGGGCCCAATATGCTGTGATAAGGCGTCTGAGGTTTATCCTAGTGAAAACAGATGTGTTCAAGTCCATGTGTCAGAGAAAATAGGTATTTGGTTGTGGATTTTTGGTACTGAGGCAGGGTGGGAGAAGGGAAGAAAATCAGTTAGAGGTCTATGGCAGACACTCTTGGCAAAGAACAGAACAGTCCGATATAATTGCAGTACAGGCCCTGGGCAGTCCTTGCATCAGCCTTCCCCAAGGGAACTCCAGGGTTCCTTGCTTCCTGGAAAACAGAGAAGAGCCGAGGTTTACCACGTAGCTCCTGAGCTTAAAACAAGCCACACCCTGGGGAGGAAGTTACCACACATATGAACAGAGTCACCAGTTCTTGGTTAAGCACCTAGGAAGTTATTACAAAATAAATTTTATGAGTTTGAGTATTAATTGAGTAGTTGTAATTTTTCTTGAATGAGGTTATGGAAACATCAACAATAAAAAAGCAGCCTAAAAACACTTGCTCTGTGGACAGGAATACCTCCTTACAACGTTGCCTACAAGCCAAGCTCTCTGTTTCCCTTAACTCATAATAATACTTAATATATGTGCATACATGGATGCCTGATTTTCTTGTAGCTACCCCAAAGCTGTTACTATCTAGATGCTGACCCAAATCTCTATCTTTAACCCAGATCTGTCAGCAGGGCCTTAGTTCTTGAATCAATTAGGATCAAGTTTTGCTGCAGGTGACAGAAAACCAGTTCCAGTAACTAAAAAAGGTTTTATTTTTCTCAGGCAATAGACAGCCCGGGGCCCTACCACAACTCCACAGTGCCAGAATCCTTCTGTCTTTCTGCTCTGCCCCCCTTGGCATATGACCTTCAACCTCATGGTCACAAGATGGCTGCTTCTTGTCTAAGAATCCCAACTCTCTGTTTAGGCAGGAAGAAAGAAGAATGGCAGGGTAAAAAGTAAATGCCAGCTGGGCCTGTCTATTGCTATCAAGAAAACAATGGTCTCTCCAGAACCCGCAGCCAGTGATATCCATTTATAATTCTTTGGTTAGAACAAGAGTCTCATGACCAACCATAGAGTTTGGGAAGACTGGCAAGAGAGTCTAGGAGAGAGGATGTTTTAGCTGGACACATCACTGTCTCAAACAAAATTTGTTTCTGTTAGAAGTAGGGGGAAAGGATATTGAGTGAGTAGCTGACAGGATCTCCCACGGACCTGCATTTCCAAGTATTTTCTGTACAGCTCTACTTGGTTATTTCATTTTGTTTTGAGTTGGAGTCTCACTGTCACCCAGGCTGGAGGGCAATGGCATGCAGCCACCACAGCCTCGACCTGCAGGGCTCAGGGAATTCTTCCGTCTCAGCCTTCCAGGTAGCTGGAACTACAGGCATGTGCCACCATGTCCAGCTAATTTTTTTTACTTACTGTAGAGATGAGGTCTCGCCAAGTTGCCCAGGCTGGTCTTGAACCTATGGACTCAGGCAATCCTTTCACCTCAGCCTCCCAAATTGTTGAGAATATAGGTGTGAGCCACCACGCCAAGCCCTACTTGATTATTTCATAAGAATCTCGTATTCATTGTGTTCTAAAGTAATCTCATCATTTCCCTTCGACACCAGCTTTTCTTCCAGTAGTTTTTTTTTTTTTACTACAGTGAAATTTACAATCATTGACTCAGTTTGCTAAAGAAAGAAGCCTTCGGCCGGGCTCAGTGGGTCATCTCGTAATCCCAGCACTTTGGGAGGCCGAGGTGAGTGGATTGCCTGAGCCCGTGGGTGTGAGACCCACCTGGGCAACTTGGCAAGACCTCATCTCTACAATAAATCAAAAATTAGCCGGGCGTGGTAGCACGTGCCTGTAGTTCCAGCTCCTTGGAAGGAAGTCTGAGACGGAAGGATCACCGGAGCCCAGCAGGTTGAGGCTTCAGTGGCCGGGAGCAGCCACTGCACTCCAGTCTGGGTGACAGAATGAGACTCCAACTCAAAAAAAAAAGAAGGCTCCACTCCTCTTTATTCCCATCCAGCCAGTTATCAGTTCCTATTGACTATTCTACGTGTCCACTTCCCTCCCTCCCCTCTGCCATTATCTCAGTCCAAGTTGCCATTGCCTGTGCCCTGATAGCCCTGAGGTTAAGTCTTGCCTTGTTCCAATCCCACAACCTAATCCTTACATGTGTCTGCCAGAGGGATCCATCGATGTCCTGCTCCAAATAAACAAATAACTTTCAGTGATTTTCCACTACCTACAGGAAAAAATCCAAACTCCTTGACATGACTGGCAAGACTCTTTGTGACCTGGCCCTTGCCCACCTCTCAGGCCTTGTTGCTGCATTCCTAAAATACTTTCTCTTGTCTAAAAGAGCCGAGTCTCTCATTCCTGGGCTTTTGTGAACATTCTCCCTTCAGCTTGAATCTCCTCTTCCCCTTCCTGCTACTTTGTCAAACTTTTTCTTACCTTTCAGATCTTAGCTTAGACCAGACTTTCTCCAGAAATCCCTCCTGATTGTAACTCTTATCACTCTGCATTGTAATTATCTGTTTACTTGTCTTTCCCACCAACAAGATCACTGGCTCTCAAACTTAAGAGAATATCAGAATTGCTGCTTTTTATGTTTCACCAGAAACCTAGATAGTTAGAATCTCTGGGGGCCTGGGTCTACATGTTGAACAAACAGCTTGGGTCATTGTGAGGCAGAAGGTCCAGGAACCACATCTTGAGAAACACTGACCGCAGCTCCAGACAGCCTCAGGACAAGGAAAGTGTCTTGGTCCCCAGTGTGTACCTGTGCAAGGCACAAAAGTGGGTCACTTGTCTGACTCCAATCCTTTCTCCTTCCTCTCCTCTACATTGTCTCATTCACATAAAAGAATAATTACTAGTTATACGGTAGCACAGACTTTGATGTCAGATAGGTAAAGTAATCAATCAATCCACCTTTAGCAATTCTCCATAGCCTGTGGGATCAAATTAAAACTCCTTGACAGACCTAGGATTTGAATCCAGCAGTGACTCATTGTCTCTGTGCTTTGAGTAATTTTCTTGAATTGTATACGCCTTAGCTCCCTCGGCTAAGAGATTAAGCTAGTACTTGCACCAACTTCATAAGGGTGTTGTTACAAGTAAATGAGATGAGTTTAAAGCACTTAGGACGATGCCTTGACATACAGCAAGAACTCAATATAAATCAGCCATCTATTACTACTACTACTACTACTACTACTACTACGAGTATTTATCAAGTGCCTGTTAATTCCAGCCAGACATTAAAAACTTTTTTTTGTTTCAGAGACAGAGTCTTACTATGTTGCCCAGGCTGTACTTGAATTCCTGGGCTCAAGTAATCCTCCTGTCTCAGCCTCTTAAGTGACTGAGACTACAGGCACACACCACTGTGCCCACTAGCCAGGCATTTAAGTAGCATTTTAATATGCATTGTTTTATTGAATTCTTCCAGTCACTTGGCAAGATAAGTGTCACTATCCTTATTTTATACATAAGAAAACTAGATCCATTGAACAACTTGTCAGATGTATTCAATTGAAGAATTTATCTCTGGATATTTGTATTAAAACATACTAAAACCAAAAGTCGAAACATTATATGAATTAATAGAAAGTTGTTCTGACGTACGCAGAAAAGGAAATTGAAAGCATTATTTCCATTGGTCACAACACATATATTTGGTATGAGTCCAACATATCGTGACAAACTCCTCTCATGTTGTTGGACTTTGCTTTATATTTATTTCAAAGGACTCAATGTTTGGGTATGCATACCAAAAGGTGACACAAGCAGAAGCTGAGATCATTGTGGTTAACCTGAGCATGTTGGAAACCAAGGAGATGCTGAGTGTTATCAGAGTGAATGGGTAGAACCAGGCTGAACTATACATTGCAAAATAGGCAGCAAACTTTGGGGAGCATGGTGGCCAGCAATTAACACATGGTTGGTTGATGGGTAGTAGCTATGATACCAAAAACCCATTATTTCCCTCTCTGTAGCATGACCACAATGATACCTGATTTTGTGGCTAAACCAGGATTCATTGATTTTGCAAATAATGGCCTGAACCACCAAGCTGTCACCGGATGCAGTTTATATATGCTTGCATACTTCAAGACAGAAATTGTAGATATTGACCATGGTATGGGCTAACATTCCAGTAACAGCAGTAGACACTTTCTGTGACTATCATAGAGCATAAAAGTAGATGAAGCCACATTTTCAAAGAAATGTTGGATTTTGCAAAAAAGGATTCCTTTCAAATAAAGACTCAAGACTACTGGCAATTGGTCCTAAAGGGACAAATTGTTCAATTGATCCAGACACCCAAGGCTCAGGAAGGCAAAGTAATTCGCACAAGGTAAAAGAGACAGCAAGTGGAAGAGAGGAAGTTTGCAATTGTTTAAAAAAGAAACTTCTTGTGGCTTTATGCTGGGCACGGTGGCACATGTCTGTAATTCCAGCACTATGGGAGACCAAAGCGGGAGGATCATTTGAGTCCAGGAGTTCAAGATCGGCCTAGGCAACATAGTGAGACTACATCGCTACAAAAAAAAAAAAAAAAATTGAAAAATTAGTCAGGCGTTGTGGTGCCTGCCTATAATCCCAGCTATGAGAGATACTGAGGCAGAAAGATTATCTGAGTCCAGGAGCTCGAGGCTGTGGAAAACCGTGATTATGCCACTGTGCTCCAGCCTGGGTGACAGACTGAGGAAAAAAACAAAAAAGGAAAATTTTAAGACTTTTAAAAAAATAAATCAAATTTGACAACCAGGAGGAACATGAACTCTCACACGTTGCTGGTGGGAATGTAAATCAAATGCAATCACTTTGGAGAGCAACACCTGGCAAAGATAAAGATTTACATACACCACGATTCAACAAATACATTCTTAGGAACATGCCCTCAAAAATTCTCACACTGATACATTAAGACATGTACCAGAATGTTCAATGCATCACTACTTATTGAACAGAAGGATTTTTAAGTGAACTGGAGTCTAAGGACAAAGGGAAATCATATACAGATGTTATAATGAGTGAGTTTCCAAATTATATTGAGAAAAAAAAGAAGGAAATTGCAAAATAGTCACAGTAAGATACCATTTATATGAAGTTTAAAATGTGCAAAACAAGCAATCAGTCTTTGTGAATACATATGTACTAGATAAGCATAAAAAAAAAACAGAATCCAAATTCAAGATGACCGTCTACAGGGAGAGATGGGAATGGAATTAAGAAGAGTTACACAAAGATATTCCTCTCTCTCCCTCCCTCTCCCGCTCCCTCTCTCTCTGCAGTGGCACACCACAGCCACCCCGCCTCAGCCTTCCAAGTAGCCGAAACTACAGGTGCGCGCTACCACGCCCTAATTTTTTGATTTATGGTAGCGACGAGGTCTGGTCAATTTGTCTGGGCTGGTCTCGAACCCTCGAGCTCAGGCAATCCACTCGCCTCAGCCTCCCATAGTGCTAAGATTAGAGGCTGAGCCACCGAGCCTAGCCGATGCTCTATTTCTGAAAGAACAAAAGAGCTGAAGCAAGCACAGTATAGAAAAATACTAAGCTGTGACTAAGCTGGGTAAGAGGTGCATAGAGGTAAGTTATATTATTCTATTTTTTTGTGTATGGCTTAAATGTCTTATAATTTTTTAAAGACTTCAATTAAGAAAAGGTACTCCGCGGTCCAGAAACGTTCTAATTCTCCCTCGATCCATTCCACAGCCCTTCCTGACGCCAGCCGCCTCCCTAAGCCTCTTGGCCACCTGGCGGCCTCGCTTACGACCTGCTGCCAGCATCAGAGTGACTGACTCCGTCTTAGGGCACCCGCGGGCCTGGAGTCCAGCCAGCCCAGGGCGCTGGCATGACCTGGCTGCAACATCCTCCGGCGGGGACGCCTGCTTGCCGCGGTACCACTGAGCTCCTGCCTGTAGTCGAATCAGTACCAGGGACACCCTCCGGGAACTGGACCTGGCCAGGCAACTCTGGTCTCTCGACCGCTGTCCCACCCAGCTGCAGCCCAGCGGTCGGCGCTGACGGTAGGAAGACCCGAGGTCCACGGTCCAGGCATGGCCCCGCCCCTGGCCCCGCCCCATTTCCTCAGCGGCGCCCGCCGCCCAGAATTTAAACCTGGGCGGGACTCAGGGGCTGGGGGCTGCGGGACTAGTGGAATACTAGGAGTTACACAGGACGCTGCAAGTTCCCATTTTTTTTAAAAAAGGTGATCTCAACATTTCCATAGTATCAAAAACTTGTAAGCCATCTGAACTCCATCAGTACCATCAGATCTATATTCGTGCCCATGAAAAGACGTAATGTGCCCTAAGACATATATCTGTGCCAAAAGCAGGTTATAAAACAGTATGTGACTGTGATCCCATTTTTGGGTATCTGTAAAGTGGGATTTTTACTATTGACTGTATATGCTGAATGTTCTATTATTGCTTATTTCTACTATGTCTTAATTGCTTTTTTTTTTTTTTTTTTTGAGTTGGAGTCTCACTCTGTCGCCCAGACTGGAGTGCAGTGGCCACTCCCGGCCACCGCAGCCTCAACCTGCTGGACTCCGGCGATCCTTCTGCCTCAGCCTTCCAAGTAGTCGGAATTACAGGCATGTGCTACCATGCCCGGCTGATTTTTTGATTTATTGTAGAGATGAGGTCTTGCTTCCCAGTGGGTCTCGAACCTGCGGGCTCAGGCAATCTACTTACCTCAGCCTCCCAAAGGTGTGGGATTACAGACTGAGCCACCGAGCCCAGCTTGTTTTTAAAAACAAAGTTAAAAATAGCTGCATAGGTTTAAAAATTCAACAAGTTTAAAAGAATACACAAAGTAAGTTTTCTTCTTATACCAGCTCCTTAGCCTTGTTCCCCAAAGAAGGACTTTTATATTTAGAACCATTTCTCATAATCAGAAACTAAAGGACATTTGCATTTTGATATATAAATAAATAAAATATTTGTTTATAGGTCTGGATCTCCTGTTAAGATCTGGAGATCCTCAGGGCAAGGAAAGAACTCAGCTTCGAAATCAGACCATCAGGGGTTTGAATCACGGCTCTGCCACTAGGTGTGGGCTTGAGCAAGTCACCAAACCTTTCTAATTCCCAGTTTTCTCATCTTTAAGTTAGAGGTAATCACCCATTCCGATATTTTATTGTAAAGATTAGATGAGCTCATGCATTTAAAGCACTTAGTGTCCTTGTGCATATATGATGCCTGGCAAATGCTAGCTGCAGTCATTATACTAATTACTCCCAGTGTGTGGCACACGAACTAGAAGTCTTCAGAAGTATTAGACAACTGGACTGAAATAAACTGAAACAGACAGCTTATTTATTTGGCAGGGGATCATTTCTGAGATGAAAAGCAAGTTTACAAAATTCCTGGCCAGGTATGGTGGCTCATGCCTGTTGGAGGCCAAGAAGGGAGAATCACTTGAGCCCAGGAGTTCGAGACCAGCATGGGCAACACAGCAAGACCATGCCTACAGTCCCAGCTACTCGGGAGGCTGAGGCAGAAGGATTGCCTGAGCCCAGGAGGTCCAGGCTGTGGTGAGCCATGATCATGCCACTGTTACTGCCTGATCCAATAAATCAGCTGCTACCCATCATGGCCAATTAAAATATGAGAGGCAGAGACTAGGAGAAAAGGGAGTGTTTAATTTCTATAATCAGGTTATAAGGAGACGGGTTGGCATCATTGTCAAAAAGTCTGCTCAAAGCAACACAATTTTATTCCAATATTTATACCCCGAATTCATAGCCCTTCACCCACTCCGAGTTTGAAGCCTACATGTGGTTTTAGTATGACTCAAGATTTACATTAACAATTTTTGACACAAGACCACCCACATGACACAAAGTCTCCTGGTCATGTTGACCTTTTAGATAACATTTTGGAATTTACAATATGTTATTTTACAGATTTTTTTAGAGGAAAGAGCAGACAATTGCAATATTTGGATGGAAGGGAACACATAATTGTAACAATCTTTTATTCCCAGAGCGCTGGCCTGTAATAGTCCAATGTCCTTGTATTCATTGATGGAGGAGAGGTGGGTAATGCCCACTTCAAGTGCTCAGACTCGCTCCTGTTGGCCTTGGTCCACCCTCCTAATCATTAAGCTTGCCAGTTGTTTCTTCTTCAGCACCAGCAATGGCTTACTAGATAAGACTGACCAGCTGGGCAAGGCCATGACAGGAGAAGAGAAGCAGGAAGTTTAAAAAAAAAAAGAATTCCCTTGAAGGTGATGTGGGCTTCAAGGAATCACAGATTCCTCTGTTGCTGGGGAGTGGAGTGAAGGGTTCAGTCTGGGAGGAGATCTAAGATTATACTCTGTAGCTACAACAGGCCACTTTAGGCTGTGGGCAAATCCAGACATACCTCTCAAAAGTCTTAGAAAAAGCAAGCCAGCAACCAACCAGAGGATGATAAAGATCTGGACCCAGGAGCAAAGAAGTTAATATGCATTCGTCTCTATGCGCTGAACTCAGGGTCTTCTGTGGGTGAGCGATCATCTGCATGCACACACTGACTCACACTTTGGTTTAAGGTGCACAACTTGTATCTCTTGGATTATTATCACAGGGATTAGGAGCAGGGGGAAGGCAGGGTGGGGCCAGTTAAGAGACTAACATCTATGTATAGCCCTGAGACAATTTATAACCTGTTTATTTAATTTTTTTGAGTCAAAGTCTGACTCTGTCACCCAGGCTGGAGTACAGCAGCGCACTCATGACTATCGCAGCCTCGACCTGCTGGGCTCAGACAATCCTTCCTCCCCAGCTTTCCAAGTAGCTGGAACTATAGGTGTGCACCACCACACCCAGCTACTTTTTTTTTTTTTTTGTAGAGATGAGGTCTCGCCAAGTTGCCCAGACGCGTCTCGAACCTGCGGGCTCAGGCAATCCACTCACCTCAGCCTCCCAAAGGCGCGGGATTACAGGTTGAGCCACCGAGCCTGGCTACTTTTTAAATTTATTGTGGAGACGAGGTCTCTCCAAGTTGCCCAGGCTGGTCAAACACCTGGGTTCAGGCAATCCTCTTGCCTCTACTTCCCAAAGTGCTGGGATTACACCACACTTGGCCTGTACACATTTTTTTGAGGTAGGTATTACTGTTCCATTTATAGACGAAGCAGTCAAGATTAGATAAATTAATGACTTGAAGGAGGTCACAAAGTTAGTGATGGAGTTAGAATTTGAAGTCAAAGGCTGACTTGCCCCAAACTGGTATCCTTTCACACTACACTGTGTTGCCTGCCAAATTCCACTGAGCAAGTCTTCATGGAAGAGGTGTCTTCATGTAGTAGAACGTCAAGGGCTCTGAAATGAGAAAAATTGGATTCAATTATTTCTGTGTGGACTAGGGGGAATCACTTATCTCTGGGTCTGGGTTTTCTTATCTGCAAAATGAAAAATCATGATACCTATAAGCACTGGATACTTCAACAGATCAAACAGATTTGAAAGTGCTGCCTAAACTTCAAAAAACTATGTAAATGTTAGTGGCTGTTGTTAGGAGCTAGACTTTCAAGGTGTCTCTATAGGAGGCTGTGACTAGCAAGGAACCAGAGGCAGGGCTGGCCCTCTGCTTGAGCCTGTAGAGATGAACTGGAGGGAGAGGCTTGGCTCACCTGGAGCAGGAGGGCTTTGCTCAACATTTGGTACTTAGAGAACAGTAAATAGACCAGGTGCAGCGGCTCAAACCTGTAATCCCAGAGCTTTGGGAGGCTGAGGTGGGAGGATTGCCTGAGCCCAGGGACTTGAGACCAGCCTGGGCAACTTGGCGAGACCCCAACTCCACAATAAATCAAAAAATTAACTGGGTGTAGTAGCGTGCGTGTAGTTCCAGCTACTTGGAAGGCTAAAGAGGGAAGGACCGCCTGAACCAAGCAGGTCAAGGCTACGGTGGCCGTGACTGCACTCCAGCCTGGGCAACAGAGTAAGACTCGAACTCAAAAGAAAAAAGAACAGTGAACATTAATCAAAATTAATCCGTGCATTGCACTGAAAGTTGTTTGGGTGAGAATTGATCCTTTCATTAAATATTTGTTACTCCTTCTGTGCAGGGCCCTGGAGAGATAAAGGAACATGAAACAAGTCCGCTGTAATATGTGGTAGAGAGCACTACCTGTACAGGTTCTCTGGAAGTGCTGTAGAAATAGAGACGAAAGATGCAGGTCCTTGCCCAAGAAGTTCCCACCTGGGAGAGGGTTGCGCTGCAAATTGGGCAGCGTGATAGGAATCATCACAGAGTTAAGGCAGAGCTATGTGTGGTTGGAGGGAGAAGAAAGATGCCTACCTGGGGGCCAGAGACTGAGAGATGGGAAGGACGAAGACACTGGGTGGGAGACTAAGGCCTAAGCCTTTTTGTTCTAACTCAGTGGGTGGTCTGCCTCCATTGAAACATAAACCGTGTGGGTGGGTTTTAGGGATCTAGAGGAAGGAGACAGGGAAGGATGAGGTTGGAAGGGAGAGACTGATGAGATGCTGTGTGGAATGGGATGGGGATGAGGCAGACAGGCATCGTCCAGAGAGGAACTGTTTGCTTAGGGAATGGGTCGGTGGGTAGGGTTCCCTTCTGAAAGACCACATCATGACACGGGGAGGTTCAACGTATAAACATCTTGAACTTCCTGTTGGATTCATGTCTTTAGTCATTTAACTTTCCTAAATTACTTCATCTATAAAACGAGGCTGAGAATACAGACTTCAGATGGTTGTTGTAAGGAATGAAGTAGATCAATACCCTTAGCATAGGTGCCCCAAGAGGCATATACAAGAATGTTCCTAGCCACACTGCGTGCAGTACAGAAACCATGGAACCACTTTAAGTGGTTCCCTCAACTCAGTGGATATGTGTTATAGTGTATTCATAAAACAGAATACTATATACCAAGAAAATGAATGAATTAGAACTCTGTGGATTAACAAGAATGAATCTCGGGAACATAATGTCTAATGAAAAAAGTGAGTCATAGAAAAATACATACACTTTGATTCCTTTTATCTAAAGTTAAGAAACAGGCAAAACTAAAAAAACTCATTGAGGATAAAAATACGTGACAAAAATGAAAAGAAGAGCAAGGGAATAAAATTCAGTACGTTCAGAAAAATGGTGAGAAGGATGAGAAGGAAAGTGATGGGGTGGGTCAGGTTGAGGTGCTGTATTTGTCCAATTTTTTTTTTGTTGTTGTTGTTGCTATAAAGGAATACCTGAGGCCGGGAAATTTATAAAGGAAAGAGGGTTTGTTTTGGGGTGTTTTTGGTTTTTTTGACTCACAGTTTGGTGCTGGCATCTGCTGGACTTTTGGTGAGGCCTCAGGAAGTTTCCATTTACGGTATAAAGCAGAGAGGGAGCGGAAGCAAGAGAGAGAAGGTAAGTGCCAGGCTCTGTTTCCTAGGCTGGTCTCAAATTCCTGGCTTGAAGCAATCCTCTCGCCTTGGCCTTCCTAAGTGCTGGGATTATAGGCATGAGTTGCCACCATGCTTGACTGTGTCAGGCTCTTTTAGACAACCAACTCTTCAGTGAGCTAATAGGGTGAGAACTCACTCGTTACTGGGAGAACAGCACATGACTCAAGTATCGCCCCTATGACTCAAGCATCTCCCACAAGGTCTCACCTCCAACACTGGGGATCACATTTCAACACGAGATTTGAGGGGACAAACATTCAAACTATATCAGGCACTGAGGAGGTTTCAAAGGCAATGGCAATGCTCATTTTAAAAACCTGATTTTGGGTGCATGAATTTTGCCATATCATTTATTCTTTATACCTTGTACATATTTTATAAGCAGAGAATTAACTTTGAATGATTTGGCTTTTGGTGAATTCACTTCTGGCATGTTAGCCATTTGGCAAAGTGATGGTTTGAGGAATTCATTTGCCAAAAAAAAATTGACCTAGAGTGTGGTGATCGGTAAGACCAGGGCCATTAGAAGGAAGCAAGAAGTGGATAAGAAGTTGCTTGGGGGAGGGCACCCTGATACCTCCATAAAGAGGAGGGAGGATTTGCTGGAGGCCTGGACTGAGTCCTGAGAATGAGTAAGCACTAACCAGTTCTGTATGTGTGAGTGTTTTGTCATATACACCAGGGGTGCCAAAATAATTATACACATTTTAAGTTGTTACCTATGTATTATTTTTCAAAGTTGAATTGAGTTATGGTAGCAATGTATACTTGCAGAAGTCAAATGTGTCTTGTATTCATAGTTTGTTATCGGTTTATATTATTACAATTTTAATACAGTTTTTTCCTTTCTTAAAATGTATGTATATTTTAAGTATGATGTTTGCTCAAAAGATGGCACTAATCAAAGGAATGCTAGCATCACCATGCAACAGGCAGAACAGTCAAAGAAAATGGAGAAAACACAGTTGAGTGAATGTCATACTACACATTGCTACCATAATTCAATTCAACTTCAAAAGTAATACAAAGACAACATCACTTAAAGTGTGTATACTTCTCTTGGCACCATACACACACACACACACACACACACACACACACATTATTGGGTGTATACTAATTTAGAATTGTTTTATCCTTCTGTTGCTTTGAATATTTTATCATACATAGTGACCTTCTTTAATTCTGTTTACCCTTAAAACCTATTTTTTACCCTTAAAACCAATTTTACTTACTCTATTTTATCCTTAAAACCTATTTTGCCTAACATTAAAATAGTTACACCATCTTTTGCTTGGTATTTCCTTGGTATAACTCTTTCTTTACTCTTACTTTCACCTTTTTTGTATTTTTATATTTAGCAAGCAGCAGATAGCTGGGTTTTTAAAATCTACCTGAGGAAGATGGTGCTTTCCCAGGATGGCTGCATCAACCTATGCTGGCCCCAATGTGATGTTGTCCTCCTCCTTTGAGAAGTGGAGCTTGAGTTTGTTGCCCTTTAACTGGGAGGGCTTGTGGAAGTGACACTATAGAACATTCAAGGTGAGTCACACAAAAACAAAATATCCTTTGATAGACACCTTGGAGTCTAGGGCTGCCTACTGGAGACATCAGGTTGAAGGAAGACAGAGAACCAGAGAAAGAGACCCGAGGAACCCTGGCTACTAGAGTTTTCTTAGCCCAGGGACTAGAAATACAAATGAGGAAGCATCGTAAAGGCTCCATTCCCAATCACTGCCTGACTGCAAAGTGAGAAGGAGACTGAAGGTCACAGAGAAAGAGATTGAGAGTGGGAGATGGGAGAGTGAGGAGCAGGGGGGGGAAGAGAGAGGCAGAGAGAAGAGACCAAAGGGCATGAGAAGAACATATTCATAAGAATATTGACATTTCAAAATACATTTATGAGAATATTCAGGAATATGTTTAGGAGAAGGAAACATTCTTCATTGATATATTCTTATTCAAGAACATATTTATAAAGTGTATTCTTCATGAATATATTTACATTAGAAGAATAAATTCTGGACTATTAATCCTTTATCTGGACTGGGCACAGTGGCTCATGTCTGTAATCCCTTTGGGAGGCTAAGCCAGGAGAACTGCTTGAGGCCAGGAGTTTTAGACCAGCTTGGCAGTATAGTAAGACCCTGTCTCTACTTTAAAAAAATTTTTTTTTTTTAGTTGGAGTCTCACTCTATCACCCGGGCTGGAGTGTAGTAGCACGCTCACGGCCACCCCAGCGTCGACCTGCTCAGCTCTGGTGATCCTTCTGCCTCAGCCTTCCAAGTAGCCAGAACTACAGGCATGCCCAGCTAATTTTTTGATTTATTGTAGAGATGAGATCTTGCCAAGGTGCCCAGGCTGTTCTCGAACCCGTGGACTCAGGCAATCTTCTCACCTCAGTCTCTCAAAGTGCTGGGATTACAGACTTGAGCCACTGCACCAGGCCTTAATTTTTTTTTTTTTTTTAATTAGGCAGGTGTGGTGGTGCCTGCTTGTAGTCCTCACTACTCAGGAGGCTGAGGCAGGAGGACTGCTTGAGCCTAGGAGTTCAAGGCTGCAGCAAGCTATGATCGTGCCACTGTACTCCAGCTTGGGTGGCAGAACAAGACTGTCTCAAAAAAAAGTTATTCTGGATATATTATTTTTCTTTTTCTCTGTCTCTCCCCTCTTTACCTCTGACTTTCCTGATCTCTGCTCCCACCCAAATCCCCTGCAAATTCCCCTCTTTCTGTGACACTCGGTCATCTCCCTCTGGCCCCCAGAGTGTCCTCTTGTGCCTCTAGCCTCTCTGCCCCTGGGTGGGACCATTGTTTGCTGGTACAGATTCCCCTCTCAGTCTCTGTCCTAGCAGTGGATTGATTCCTTCTGTCTACCCCAGCTCCCTCTAGCTGCAGCAGCCAGGAACCAAGGACAAAGGGAGACCAAGGGACCATTCCTTAAAATATGTCATGAAGTCAAAGCAAAAGTCAGTCTACTAAAAGCAAACAGAAATCCTCCAAAGAAGCCGGGTGCGGTGGCTCCCGCCTGTAATCTCCTAAAAAGCTGTTAAAGCCATCCCATCCGGGGAAAATCTCCATACATTTTAAACAGTTGAAAGAAGCACACTTGGAGAATTGTTTTTTGGGACTTACCCATGCCGTGACTCTTACTCATTTAAGGAGGCTTCTTTGAACGCACTGACCTGTTTTCCCAGATGGGGCAGGATTGGGGTCTAGTTTATCTCTTCGTCCCTGGGGTCAAGCACAAAGCAGCCACGGGCAAAGCTTTGTTAAAGAAAAGAACGGACACACTGAGGGCTTGCACACTTGAAGCCAGGCCCAGAGCTTACTTATTTCCTGCCACTCTGATGGTAACAAAGCCCCATTTTGCACTGTGCGGGGCGATAGAACAAGACTGTCAGCAGCCTATATAACCTGTTCATTGATCCAGCATTTTGGGGGTTGTAGGGAATTTTCTGGGGACTTTGCCACTGAGAACCACTCAGAGGAAACCTGAGCAGGATCCTCAGGACAGGTGAAGCTGAAGCATCTTTTCCCTATTGGTCAGCAGGATCCTGGGCTCTCAAATAAGATGCAAGAGAACCCGGCAGCCTGGGGTGGTACCTTCGCAGCTGTCCTGCTCTAGTTCCCACTTGACCTCCTCCCTTTCTCTCCCCTACACACAGTACAGTTCGTTTCTGGATCTCCCACATGCTCGCCCTATGTGAGGACCCAGTAACAAGAGCCAGAGCCTCCCCAACCTCAGAGCTCCCAGCTAGGACACGAGGCGGATTTGAGCACAGTTTCTGCAGCATGGCTGCCACCACAAGAGCTGGACTGCACAGCTACTGCCTAGAGGAAGTGTCTGACACATAGGGAAGGCCCACTGGCATTTGTAGGGTGATTATATGGTTAGCGTGGCAGGGTTTAGGGGGTTCCCTCCATCAGCCATTCTCCTTCACAGAGGAAGCTTTCGCCAGAACTGGTTTGGGAGGCATGGGCCACCATTTATCAGATGATAAGGGGTAGGGAGTGGAGGTGGAGGGGTCATTCGAAGGAGAAGGAACAGTCAGTGCCAAGACACAAAGGTCTGAACAGCATAGACAGTGGATTACAGGTAGCTCAGGAGGAATTCGAGGAGGCATTTTCGAGGGGAGTTGGGGAAAACCATCAGGGTGAAGAGGGAGGCGGCTGAGACTGTATCTTGTGGGGGCTCATGCCACAAGGTTTTCTTTTCTTTTCTTTTTTTTTGGAGTCAGAGTCTCATTCTGTCGCCCAGGCTGGAGTGCAGTGGCATGCTCATGGCCACTACAGCCTTGACCTGCTGAGCTCAGGTGATCCTTCCACCTCAGCCTTCCAAGGTCACAGGTATAGGCCACCATGCCCGACTGATTTTTTGATTTATTGTAGAAACAAGATTTCACCATGTTGCTTAGGTTGATCTTGAATCCCTGAAAAGCTTTCAACAGAGGAAAGGCACGATCCGATTTTCATTTTAGAAAGATTGCTCTGGTCATCTGTGTGGGGCTTAGATGGGAAGAGGGGACGCTGTTAGGAGGCTGTGGTCACAGTCCAGGGGACAGCTGATATGGTCTGGCATATGAAAGGAGCAATAGACTCTGGAACAGGAACTGAGTCAAGACACCTTTATAAATTATTAGAAGAGACAAGGCTAGATGACTGCATCTTTTTAATGTGTATTATGCTCCTGCTGCCTTCCAGAAAATACATAGGTGTGTGAGAGAGAGGAGAGAGAAATAGAGATGAAGACATGTCCCTGCCCTTCCAGTGGGGAGGTGAACAGTGCATTTATCATCACGTTACAAAGTGTCCACTTGGCTCATGCATGCAAGTGAACACAACATAAGACTCCAAGTGGCACGTGTGTAGGAGCAGGACTGTGAAGTCAACACATAGGTGCAGGAACGATCTTTGGGACGTGGGGTTTGTGATGCTCTGGGAGGCCACCAGTCAGGGGAAACGGTGTAAGCAAGGGCACAGCAATGTCAAAACCTAAGGAACAGTAATTTAGAGGGACAGGGAAGTGAGGGGCACAGAGAGACAGGACAGGACACAGCAAGAATAGCCAGGGGTGGCCTGTGGTGAGCTCAAACACCAGCCCAAAGAGCAGGGGTGGGGTGGGTCAGCTGTAGGTCACAAAGGTTTCCGAGCAAGACAGAGGCGTGGTCTAAGCTGTGTACAGCTGGAAGGGACTAGCCCTTCCTGGAATGGGGACACCAGTAGGTGACCATTGGCTTAACTTCCATGAGAGAAGATAATGCTCTGGAAGAGGTTTCTGGCAAAAAAAAAAAAAAGAAAAGAAACTGTGAGGTGGGGCGGGAGACAGGTATTTGAAATATTGCAAAGGTGACCTCAAGAGTCTGCATATGTTTATTGTTTGTTCACCAGGCTCTTTGCCGGATGCTGAGGGTGTAGGCAGATTCAGATACAGTGAGCAAGGATTCTATATTGGTAAGCTCACAGGCCAGGGGAGAGATGAGAAAAAGGAAGCCACATTTGTTGCCTTTGGATTAAGTGCTGGGCTCTATGCCAGCAATTAGACATACATTGTCTCACTTAATCTCAAAGCTACAGTCAAGTGAGGTAAGATTACCTCCATTTTATAGACAGGGAAACAGGCTCTGAAGGGTGAAGTGACTTGTTCAAGGTCATAATGACTAAGAAAGGGAGACCTCCAGATATTGTCTTGCCACCTATGCCAGGAGTTTCCATGGAAGCCACCCAGGCCTTTCCTGCATTCCTCTTCTCACTGCACATGTAGATGTCACGAGTCTGTCTCATTTCTCTAATAACCTTCCCTTGCTAATCTGAATTCCGTGCCACGGTCCCATATGATCCTACCTCCCTCTTATATCATTTTCTGCCATTTTCCCTGTCTTTAATCTACTCTAACTACGTGGGCCTCCTTTCTGTCCCTCATATAGTCAAGTTTGTTCTTACCTCTGGGCCTTTGCACCTACTGTTCCCACAATCTAGGAAGTACTTCACCTTTTCAGGGAGGCCATTTCAGACTATGTTAACTAACATGGACTTCCCAATCACACAATATTACTTCTCCTAGTTTATATTTCTCCTAGAACTTATAATAAATGGACATCATTTTATTTAGCTGTTTAGATATTTATTGTCTGTCTTTCCAATGCAATGTCAGTTTCATTAAAGCAGAGACCTTATCTGTCTTTGTTCATTATGATAGAGTAGTACATGATCTGCAAGTAGTAGACATCACTTAGTATTTGTTGAGTGAATGGGCCATCTTTCAGCTTTTTATTTTTATTTTTGAGTTGGGGTCTCACTGTGTTGCCCAGGCTGGACTACAGCCTCGACCTTCTGGGCACAGGTGATCCTTCCACCTCAGCCTTCTAGGTAGCTGGAACCACAGGCATGCACCACCACGCCTGGCTAATTTTTTGATTTATTGTAGAGATGAGGTCTCGCCATGTTGCCCAGGCTGGTCTCAAACTCCTGGGCTCAGGGAATCCTCTACCTCAGTCTCTCAAAATGCTGGGGTTTACAGGCATGAGCCATCACACCCGGCTACCTTTCGGCCTTTTATAATACATAATCTAGAACAAGATGATATCCATTTCCAGAATCTGAAAAGCTTTTTAAATTTAAATAACTAAAAGTCCAGATCTAAGGAAGGAAATGATCATGCATTCTTCTGCTTTAATCTTTTTTTTTTAAATCATGGTGTTACACACTGTCCAGTTTGAGTGGGAACTATTTTCATCTTTATAGCCAAGCAGATCTGGACTCAAATGCCAGCTCTGCTACTTGCTGGCTCCATAAGCACAAACAGGTCACTTATCCCCTTGAGACTCAGTTTTTGTAGCTATAAAACGGGGGTTATAAAGTCTACCTTAGAAGAAGCATTTCATTAGATACTGGCTATAAAGTGCCTGGTATGCAGTTGGTGCTCAGTAAATGTTAATTCCTCCTCTCTCCATGAAGGTACTATGTGGGTGTGAGCCTGCTTCACTCCTCAGGCTGTGACCTCCTGAGGGCCACCTTGTCTTTATCATTCCCTCTGTGGGATTAGCCCAGGACTGAAGACCAATATATGTTTGTTGAACAAATGGCGAAATCTACTCCAAGGCCCTTATTTTAGTTCTGGCTGCTATTTTTTTTTTAAACATCATGGACTAGGTAGCTTATAAACAACAAATTTATTTCTCACAGTCCTTGAGGCTGCAAGTTCATGATCAGGGTTCTGGGCAGCAGAGAGTTCTGGTGAGGGCCCTAATCCAGGTTACAAACTACCTTCTCATTGTACCCTCACTTGGGGGAAAGAGGGCAAGAAAACTCTCTGGCACTTATTCTAGAAGGGCACTGATCCTATCCATGTGAAAGCTCCACTCTCATGATCTAACCACCTCCCAAAGGCTCTACCTTTCAAGGCCATCCCTTGGGAGGTTGGAATTTCATTTCAACATATGAATTTTGGGGAATGAGCGTTTAGTCCATAGCAGTCGTTATTCTACGGATGAGGAAACTATAGCCCAGAGAGGCAAAGGACTCTGCAGGTCCCACAGCATGTGATGGCAGAGTGCAGCTTAGAGTGTGACTCAAGGAACCCAGTGCGCTTTTGTTTTGTTTTGTTTTGATTTTTGAGGTGGAATCTCACTCCGTCCCCCAGGCTGGAGTGCAGTGGCACACTTACAGCCACCCCAGCGTCAACCTGCTGGGCTCCAGTGATTCTTCTGCCTTAGCCTTCCAAGTAGCCGGAACTACAGGCATGCACTACCATGCCTGGCTAATTTTTTAAAAAAGTTATTGTAGAGACAAGGTCTGGCCAAGTTGCCTAGGCTGGTCTCGTACCTGCTGGCTCAGGCAATTCACTCTCCTTGGCCTCCCAAAGTGCAGGGATTACAGGCTGAGCCACCGAGCCCGACCCCCAGTTCATTTTAATGCTCTTTATATGCTGCTGCTTTTTTTTTTTTTTTTTTTAGAGACAGAGTCTCACTCTGTTGCCCAGGCTAGAATGCAGTGGCATGATCATAGTTCACAGCAGCCTCGAATTCCTGGACTCAAGCAATCCTTCTGCCTGGAACTACAGGAGCGCCATCACGTCCAGCTATTGTGTGTGTGTGTGTGTGTGTGTGTGTGTAGATGGGGTCTTGCTATGATGCCCAGGCTGGTCTCAAACTCCTGGTCTCAAGTGATCCTCCCACCTCGGCCTCCCAAAGCATTGAGATTACAGGCATGAGCCACCGTACTCGATCACTGCTTTGGTTTCATTTATTATTCACACACAGTATCTGCGTCCTGTCCTAGGCTTTATATGCATCCATACAGCTCCTGAGGCTTAGGGGGATTTCTAGGCTGTGAGGAAGCCTGTGCCAGAGCTAGTAAACAAAGCTGACATATTTCACAAGCTTTATACAAAGTGTTTACACACAGGCTCACTAACTGGCTTGCGATGGTAAACTGTCTCTTAAATTCTCACTGGCTGGGAGTGCAGGCATAGAGTCACACTGTTATATCCACCAACTTCAGGCCATACTGCTGCATCATTCTTCTCAGTTCACAATGCTTCCTGATGCCATTCCAGTGCCTGGCCTTGTGCCCTGGCCTGCCGAGGACTGTTGTAGACCCCCAAAAGTGAGGTGCAAGGAACTGGTGCTCAGTAAGCCAAACACTGACACCTTAGCACTTAGGAGCAGAGGAAGATTTATTTCATCTGGGCAAAGCATGAGGGCGGGAGAGGAAGTCTCTCAAGTCCAACCTGCCCTTGAACATAACCAGGGGCTTTGGTTAGCACAGTGGGAGTGCAGGAGGTGAGATCCCTGATGATCAAAGCTGCTCCCTTCCCTTAGGTGATCAAACTTCTGGATGCCATCAAGGAAGTCTGATGACCTAAAGGTCATTGCTCTTTCAAAGGAAAACAAATGTATTCATCTTGTGGGCAAGCCCTGGGGGTTATGATATGAAGATAATCCATTGTTAGTGACCACCCTCTACTGAAATGACTAGTGCAAGCAATCATGCATGGAAGAAGGAAAAGACAAAGGAGTGGAATGAACATTGGGTGATTTTCACAGTAGAGGCTCGGTTACAACACCCCCACTCTCATCCTGTTATTTCTCAGTCTTGAAGATCTGGGGCTTTGATTCATTTTAACTACTTTTGTTGGCAAGGGGTGTTGGTAGGGGCAAGGAATGGAATTTATTGACCTGCAGTTGAAAATATTTACATGGCCAGGCACAGTGGCTCAAGTTTGTAATCCCAGCGCTTTGGGAAACCGAGGTTAGAGGACTGCCTAAACCCAGGGGTTCAAGACCAGCCTGGGCAACATGGCGAGACCTGGTCTCTACAACAAATCAAAAAACTAGCCAGGCGTGGTAGCGCATGCCTATCATTCCAGCTACTCGGAAGGCTGAGGCAGAAGGATGGCCTGAGACCAGCAGGTTGAGGCTGCAGTGGCCATGAGTGTGCCACCGCATTCCAGCCTGAGCTACAGAGTAAGACTCCAACTCACACAAAAAAAAAAAAAAAAAGAAAGAGAGATAGAGAAAGAAAATATTTACAAGTCCTGGGACTTACAGAGGCAGTTTGTTGTAACATTATCAGACAGGGTGCCAGGAGTCTCTGAGAGAGGTTGTCTTGCAGTTTTATACATATAGTGCAGCAGTCATATAATCCACAATAAAGGAGTATTTTTACTTTTATAATTATAGTTAGAAGTATTAATAATGTTTTTCACCAAGAGGGTCCTGACCTGAATCACAAAGACAACCATCGGTTTAGTGACATTGTGGGGTCAGACATAGCATTAATTTGTTAGTGCATATTCTTTTTTTTTTTTTTTTTTTGAGAAAGCAGGATTTATTGAGAGGACAGAGAAGCTCCCACAGTGAAAAGAGACCCGAAGGGGTTGCCCTGTGCATATTCTTTTTTATTTTTATTTTTCTGCATTGGAGTCTCACTCTGTCACCCAGGCTGGAGTGCAGCGGCACAATCAGTCTGCTGGGCTCAGGTGATCCTTCCACCTCAGGCTTCCAAGTAACTGGAACTACAGGCATGCATCACCACACCTGGCTAATTATTATTATTATTGCTATTATTATTATTTGTAGAGATGAGGTCTAACCAGGTTGCCCAAGCTGGTCTTGAACCCATGAGCTCAGGCAATCCTCTCGCCTCCACCTCCCAAAGTGCTGGGATTATAAGTATGAGCCACCATGCCAGACTGTTTGCGCATATCTTGAAGGGCCAGGGTGATATTTTCTGAATTGTCTGAGATGTACACACAGCATTTGGTTTGGATTGTGGCACAAGGTTCCCTTTCTGCTGCCATGAGGACACTGAAGGCCGTGTGCTTTTATAAGACAGCTTTATAAATTAAAGTCTTTTCAGAGGTCACTAAAGAGATGCCTTTTTCAATGTAAGCAGGTTATAGTTTCTAAGGGTCTCAACATGTTAGATAACATTTTAAAGCTAACTTGGGGAACAGCAATATATAAGAAATGGTCATACCAGTGGAAAATCGATCTGCTCCATCAGTGCAACCCATCTGGAAAATTTGCAGATTATCCAGATTTTTTTTGTTTTTTGTGTTTTTTTGACAAACTGCCCTGCCTAGACCCTTGCGAACTCCAGGATGTATTGTCCTATCCACTTAATAGGTAGCCAGGGCCAAACATTAGCCTCACATAGCCATTGAGTTCTATTTGGGGTAATCATTGAATTTTTGGCCTCTGTGTCTAATCACTAGTGAGCCAGTTTGTTGCAGGGCTAGAGTATATTTACATTGGTGCATGGGTAGCTAGCCTATATTTTTAGTAATATTTGGCCAATGATTATAAGAATTTTTTTGTTTTTAATATAAAGGGATAATTTTATTTGGGCCAGTAATAGGGGTCATCCAAAGATAATTGTCCCAAACTTGATTTTAAAAAATAATAAGAAGCCGGGCTCGGTGGCTCAGCCTGTAATTCCAGCACTTCGGGAGGCTGAGGTGAGTGAATTGCCTGAGCCCGCGGGTTTGAGCCCGCCTGGGCAACTTGGCGAGATCTCATCTCTGCAACAAATCAAAAAATTAGCTGGACATGGTAGCGCGCGTCTGTAGTTCCAGCTACTTGGAAGGCTGAGGCGGAAGGATCGCTGGAGCCCAGCAGGTCGAGGCTGCGGTGGCCAGGAGCGGCCAGTGCACTCTGGTCTGGGCGACAGAGTGAGACTCCAACTCAGAAAAAATAAATACATAAATAAAAATAACAAAAAAACCTTTCTCAGTATAGTGGCTGTTAATAGCCAAATTTTGGGAACTGCCAAGGGAAACTTTTTAGAAGAGTAGCATATTCAAAATTTTGCTGAATAATCTGATTTATAGTAAGATGTTTTCTGTGACCTGAGTTGTGAAGGATTATATTAATGTCGGACCATAATCTCATGTATTTTTTTGTGTTAGGACACCAGGGACCTTATTTTTTTGGGACTAGTTTGTATAAAGGTTGATAAATGTATCCAGTCATTTTTCTGTAGGAATGAGATCCACCAAGGTAACCCAGGAGTGCAAGAGATCGGTAACAACCCATAAACCTAGCAAGCTTATTGTCGTAGGCTATCTGTGTAATGTTGTGCCCATTGCAGAGAGATTGGTTTCGATGGACACCATAAACCCGTATATTATTACGGGGATTAGCAAGACTCTCATAATTAAATAACAGAAGGCTTTATTTATTTGTGGGATTTTTCTAAGAAGCAGCTTTAGGATTTTAGTTGGCTTGCAAGTCCATTCAGGTTGATGACTTAATAGATTGGGCTGGAGAAGGGCACTTTTTATCTGGGTGTGATGTATCTGTGGTTTAAGTCTGGCCAGCTTGACAGACGAATGAGTGATCAGGAGGATTCCTAGGGTCCTCCCACTGATGAGCTAGCCCAATCTCCCTCCAGAACTTAAACAGGACTTCATATCTGGCCTGGAAGGGGAGAAGAGACACATCTGTGAGAAGGCCAACCTGTCAAAAGCAAACTCATGAGATGAGGTTAGTATTTTATTAAACAATTTTAAATACTATCTAATAATAACTCTTCTTTTAATAAGAAGAGTTATCCCTTGATCTTAGTCCCGGGGTGACCAGGAGGGATCTCTCACAAAAAATTTTGAAAGGGCTCCATTGGGCCATCTGCCTTCAGCCTTCTTGGAACCTGTGGAGGTATGCTGGGAACAGCACTTCTAAAAGGCAAATATGTCTGGAAGGCTGTGATCCAAAACCATTTTTGCTGGCTATAAGTGAGGTCTCCAGAACCAAAGGGCGCACATAGCTCTTCTCAAAACCGAAGGTGTTTATGACTGAGATGAAACTGAATTCTATTTGGGCAGGAAATGTGTTTATGAATTTAAAACAAAGAAAAACAGTGACTCCTGGTGGCAAACCAAACAAAACCAGAGTAATTTGGGGAAAGGTAACCTGGGCTCGTGGAAACAGTGGCATGGTTTGTGCCAAATTCTGAAGCAACCTTCCTGCTAAGGCCATTGGACACAGAATTCGTGTGATGCTGTACCCCTCAAGGGTTTCAACTAATGGAAAGTAAATAAATAAAAGTGGATTTGTGTTCTTGTATTGCATTGTATTGTATTTGTTAAGTGGGCTTTAGAAACCTTATTGCACTAAATTAAGTTGCTATTAAAATGGTGGAGGTTGCCCACCGTTTTCAGAGTACAAGGATATCAGAGGCCTGTATGGGAAATGGCAGTTATAGGGCGAGTACAGAGATTTTGAAGATAACAGTTTTAATGTGAGTATCTTAATAAAGGCCTTAATGGGAGAGACAAGTAAGTTTTGGGGAAAGTAGAAAGGTGACTGCCTGCCTTATTAGATTAAGAGTAAGTGAAAGAAGCTTGAAGTTATCTTTAAAATGCCTTGTAATGCTATTCATTTGTTCAATATAGATTGGTTGGGAATTGGGAGTAATTTGGAGATTATATTGATGGGCTCTGGCAGCTCATTCAGATAGGCTGAGGTGAGATAGCCTTGGGATTTGTGACTGGGCAGACATTCTAGTATCTTACACTTGACTAGGAACAAGTATGCCGAAAATATCAAAGTTAAGCCATATTATTCCACCTCAGAAAAAGTCCTGTGGTATATGAGGGGAATGGTGTATGCACAGGTAGCCGCTTTTCTTGCCTCCATTTTTTAATGTAATAAAGTGCAAGATGAGGTATTTTCACATGTTGTAAAGAAAGGTCTCCAGAATATTTAAAATCTCTTGAGGTTGTGCTAAAACAAAATTCTAAATAATTAAAAAAAAAAAAAGGAAGGGCTCAGTTGGAGTCTGTTTTGGGGAGTGACCTGAATTCTCAGCAAGTCAGAGGGCAGTACTTTGTCCCAAGTTAGATTCATTTTTTGGCACAGTTTAGCAATTTTTTTTAAATAGTGTGATTTATTTTTTCAGTCTTTTCTGTGGATTGTGGTAACCATGTTGTATGAAGTTTTTATTCAGCATCTAGGACTTGAGACATTGTCTGTACTATCTGAGAGATAAACACTATGCTGTTGTCATACTGAATCGTCATACTGGGGCGTTCTTTTTTTTTAAGTAAAGCACGGGCCACTTTGGGGATCCTTTCTGTTCAGGTAGGGTATGTCTCCACCCATTTTGTAAAAGTATCTACAAAAATCAAAAGATATCTGCTATCTCTGGGTGCTCGCAGCGTTGTGGTGAAATTGACTTGCCAGTCCTCACACGGAGAGTCCCCTCAATGTTGTAGCCCCTGAATAAGGGGTGGGAGCTCAGTTTTAGGGAGGTTTTGAGCACAAGGCGTGCATTGTTGGAACACACGTTCGATGACCTGTAGTATATTGGGACCAGTTAAGTTTTTACATAGTCACTGAAGGATTGAATCTCTCCCATAAAGAGTGCTTAGATGAAACACTCACTATATTTTTAAGGAGGACTCTGGGAACCAAGATATGATATGATTTGAATTGTATGTTTAGTCCAGATGGGCCAGGACTGGGGATGTAAATCCCTAATCCTCCACTTGTTTTAAATGTCTCAGCACAGCAATGTTGGAACTTGGTCAGATCGATCTGAGATACCAACAGGGCTAAGAAAGCCTCAAAGTCCATTGGTTTTGTGGCCTGCTTGGTCATCAGGTTGGCAAGTTATTATTATTATTATTATTTTACTATTTGGGAGTCCCCTTTTTGATGACCAGGACAGTGGATGATAGTCACTATTTGGGGAGCATTTACAGATTTTAAAATTATTGCTAGTCAAAAGCCCTCTTCCCTTTTAAAAATAGCTCCATGAGTGTGCATCACCAAGAAAACATGATTAGAGTCTGTATGAATATTTACTGTTTTGTTTTTACTCAATTGGAGGGTGTGTGTAAGGGCGATGAGCTTAGTCTGCTGAGCTGAGGTGCCTGGGGGTAAGTAAAGCTTTGACCTTCACAGTCCCTTGTAAGAGAACAACTGAGTATCCAGGAGGGCGATGTTGGAGAGAGACAAGTATTAATTGCTGAATATGCGGCATCTGTGTCAAGTAAGAAATGAGTCATTTTATTTTCCACTGTCAATTGTACCTAGGACTCTCATGGAGCACAGAATACTTCAAGTCTAAGGGAGCCCCTGGGCCATATTCATCTTTATCTAAAGCTTTTTTATTCTTTCTTATTTGATTTTGAGGAGGAACGCACTTGGTGACTTTGATCCGTTTGGAACAATCTTTTTTTCTTTTTCTTTTTCCTTTTTTTTTTTTGAGTTGAAGTGTCACTCTGTCACCCAGGCTAGAGTACAGTGGCACACTCACGGCCACCGCAGCATAGACCTGCTGGGCTCCGAGGATCTTTCGCCTCAGTCTTCCAAGTAGCCGGAACTACAGGTGCGCGCTACCACGTCTGGCTAATTTTTTTATTTATTGTAGAGACGAGGTCTTGCCAAGTTGTCTGGGCTGGTCTCAAACCCACTGGCTCAGGCAATTCACTTGCCTCCGCCTAAGTGCTGGGATTACAGGCTGAGCCACTGGGCCCAGATGACAATCTTTTTTCAATGTATCTCCTCCTTATAATAGGCCTGTTAGTTTCATCCTAACAGGAGGTTGACCTCTTTTTATTCCCTCCACCCCTTTGCTTCAGGAAAGCACCACTGCTAGCAGGTTACTTGTTGCTTTAATTGTGCTTTTTCACACATAGTATGTTTTAAAGGCTAACTCCACCAAATGTGAGATTGACTATATAATGGGCCCTATCTCTTTTTTGTAAATTTCTTTTCATATTAGGGACCCTCTGACTAATAAAGTCAAATTGACCATTCCCTGGTTTCTCAGTGCCTAAGGGTGAGTATCATTATATTTTTGATATGCCTGATAGAGCCTTTCTAAGACTTGTGAAGGGTTTTCATTTGATTGCTGTTGTATTTTTTGTATCTTATTGAGGCTTTTAACCTGAGGGACCCCTTTTATAAAATTTTTAAGGATGCAGTTCCAATAGTGTTCTAAGCAGGGAAAATCTCTATCATTTACCTCCCAATTGGGCTCTGTGGGAGGACAGACTTCATTGGCCTGGGGGGATTGTTTTCATTCTCCAGATGGAGCTGGTTTGTCTCTTTCCTAGCTTTTAAAACAATGACCACACACCTTTTTTTTTTTTTTTCCACTGTGAGCAGTACACTTCATACAGCTTGGATAGCTGTCCATGTGGAGAGCTAGATCAGAAACATAGATAAGAATAGCTTAGCAGTTTGCTTGGGGTCATCACAATAAGAGGGGTCATTGGACTTTTTAAAAATTGAACAGATCTGAAGTGGGAAAAGGGGAGTGCACCCACATTAAACCTGTCGGTTGTCTCTTCTCATGCAGTCCCCCACCGGGGAATTGATGGAGAGGCAACTGCCCTACCAAAGGACCATATTGGGTTCTCTGTGGGGTTTGAGAAGGGCAGCCCACAGCCTGTGTTTTCAATTTTTTTTTTCTCATAGGGGCCTGAAGGAATCCCACTTCTGCTGTAAAAGTCTTATAAGGAGGGGGAGGTGTTGGAGCCACAGGTCGCTGGGGAAGGGGCAGAGGAGCAGGGTGATTATTTGGGGATTCAGAGTGCCAGTCGGGGCCTCATCTTTCCCATTTAGTATTGGAGAGTCAAAAGCCTTAGTTTGGGGCCAGTTTCTTTTCCCCCCAGTGTTAAATTACACCTCTTTTTGACAGCTTTATTCTGATACAAAAGTTTAAAAGCCTGGACATGTGGATCACGTTCCATTTTCTCTCCCTCTTACAGAACAATTCTAGCTGCATTATAGTATAACTTAGACTACCACTTATTGGCAGTTTTCCCACAGACTTTAAGGTATATTGAGGCCAAACAGTGTTATAATAAAAAAATTGATTTTTCCCCCCGTGGGCTGATAGCCAAAAGTGGCTCATTTTTGGAGACTGCAGACAAAGGGGATGCACTATGGGAGTGATTTGAATTATTTATGGCTAATATTTTTACATATACACACATGCACACATAACACAAACTCCCTGTTGGAAAGTAAATAGACAAACGAGTATGGTCCACTACTTCATTTCTTCTCTCAAATGGGTCCTTTTCAAAATACAAGTGGCGTGAGTGAGCGATGTGGCTGGGCCGTGTGTGCCACATCAACTTATGCTTCAAATCCAATCCAAAAGTCTAGTTCACAATCTAAGATTTTTTTTGCTCCAGGATTTTAGAGGGCCAGGGGTGGTCAATGCCGACTGAAGAAGGTGACCATAGGACCCCCCCCCCCCCGCCAAACAACGGGCCTGGCAGCTTTAGGGGCCATCTGGCTAAGGCCCATCAGTCACCAGCACAGTCGTTCTGTCGTGGTCACCAAATTCTGCTGTAGAACCCCAAAAGTTAGGTCCAAGTACCTGATACACAGTAAGCCAAACACTGGCACATCAGCACTTAGGAACAGAGAAAGGTTTATTCCAGTTAGCCAAAGCATGAAGGTGGGCGAAGCAGTCTCTCAAATCTAACCTGCCTTTGAATATAGCTAGGGGCTTTGATGCGTATGGTAGGTGTGTAGGAGGTGAACTGAGAATCAAAGCTGCTTCCATCCCTCAGCTGTTCAAGCTTCTGGATGCCATCAAGGAGATCTGAATGACCTCAGGACCATTGTTCTTTAAAAGAAAAACAAGTTTATTAATGTTGTAGACAGTCCCTGGGAGTTAGGATATGAAGATAATAAGTTATTACTGGCTACCCTCTATCAAAATGATTATATGCTAGCAATCATGCATTAAAAGGGACCAAAAAGAAAATCAATCAAACAAACACCTTATGATTTTTATAACACAGGCTGTTACAGGACCAGTGAGATTAGGTTAGGGGTGAGAAAGAAAAGAAACTTTTTTATGTGAAGAATGTGAGCCCCTTTTAATTATCAAGCCCAGGCAAGCATGAAATGTGACAGTGTGTGACAAAGTCAGGTCTCATTCCTTCCTTGCGCTAAATAATTACCTCTTGAAGCCACTTATTATGTGGGCTCTAGATTGACTTCAAGTAGTCATAAAATATCCTACTTTTAGAACGGAGATTCCATTTTTGCCTAATTTGCAAGAGATTGGTTTCAGAAAAACACAAAAAGAGGAGACTGCCTTTTTTTCACCCCTGTCTCTTGGCAGGAAGTTTCCAATCAAGATATTATCATCTTGGCACCAGCGGTTTCATGGTTTTTGGCACAAAATTACATAGCACGCTTTTAAAATTGCGACTGCTTTCTATTGTTTGTAATCCAGAGTTTTAAAAAATTTGTGACCAATTCCCTTTGGTTTTAAACCAAAAGGTACATGAAGATGAGTTCTCTCGCCCTGAAGTTAGGAGATTTGAATATATATATGGAGAGAGAGAGAGAGAGAGAGAGAGAGAGAAAATGTCTTTTCTTCCCCCAGAAAACCCTTTAAATGCCCAAACTGCCTGCAGACCTTTCTTTGTACCCTTAGAATTGTAAATCTTACCATCCAATATTTGACACGTTAACACTCAGAGAATTATCTAAGCAGCATTCCAGGTGGAATCAGATTTGAAACAGAGTTCAAGTTCTTTAGACCATCATAAGATTTCTTTCCTCAGTGGATATCTTTAGCTCAGGAGCGAAATATTTAGAAAAAATTAATTTGGTTGGTGATTTGTAATCCTTTCTACTGAAGGAAATGAAATTCCTCTCTAAAATAATGGGAATTATTGAGCTAAATAGTTAAAATGCATGGGAACTCTCTGTGCCTTTCTCCTCTTTGCCTGAAGGCAGCACATTAATCCTCTCTTCCCGGAGACAGCACTTACCAGCCCACAGATGGTGCCAGCAGGGCAAGAGGAATCTGTGAGCAGATGCTACTCTTCTCATAAATTTACCTTCCTTCATTTTCTTGCCTTGTGGCACTATCCCCATGGGCTGCTTTTGTTTCCCTCTTTTACCAGCTGTCTCCGTCTCCTTAATCTTCTGTCTTCTTTAAATCTTATTTGAACTTTGTGTGTGCATGTCAGCGGAGGGGTCATCTACAGAAAATGGCTGGACAGATGTGAGTTGTACCCATTTGCAAATAGTGACACCTTCCCTTCTTTGAGCTGTTTTTGGGGTGGTTGTGAATTTTGTGAGAATTCTTTGGAGACACCCCAAGTGTACTTGATAACTTTGGTAAAAATCTTCTTGGTTTGGTGATTCACTTGGAAAGGTACCTGGGGGAAAACATGAAGTCCAATTAGGCCAGCATCAATTGAGTGAATTGGGTAAATTATATCCAGGAAGAAAAATCTCAAAATGAGATAATTGACAAGAATTGTAAAAGCTAAACAGCCAGCTGTACAACATTTGTTGCTGGTTCCATGACAAAGAAAGCGCTGTCAACTATTGCTGTTAAAGAAACAGAACCCCACCAGCCACTTTGCGAACCTCTGGCAATGCCTGTAGTCAATTTGCAAAACTTCTCCATGCCCTGCAGGCAATTCCCTGGCCTACAGTGAATCCCTGTACAACGGTATCAATGCTGTTCAGCCCCTGCCTCTTTGTAAACAGTAGACACTCTCCCTGCTATCCTGTGGTTATGCCCTTCACAACATATCTTCCCTTTAATAAACCTGTCTTTCTTAATTCACAACTGTCTTGGTGAATAATTTCAACCCAAAACTCTAGCTTGCCTAGTCCACCACACATAGCAGTAGCTTTGGTTTGGAAGAAAGAAGAAGAAAAAGTACAAAAGCAGGAATATTGACTGTTTGTCCTGTCTGAAATCTAATAAGAGATTTGAAAAGATTTGTTTTTGAAAAAGAGCTATATAACCAAGGTCATCTTAATAATTAGAATATATAAAATATACACATTTTTTTGAGGCCTCTGTTCTCTCTAAAAGCTTCTCAGTTGACTAAATTCCTTTCTTCTTAAACCCTTGCTAACTATTATGAACTTCCCTGGTCTATTTCTCTTTTGTTGACATTATTTTTGCCAAGGATAATGTAAAATTTTATTAGCCTTTTGGGAAGCTTAAATTATTTCTCTGTGTTTTGAAATGTAAATTTGCTACCCTGTTTTCCCTAAAACTCAGTGAGGGCTTCAGCCATAACTTGTTCCACATACAAAGGCACAGTTGGAATCTAAATATCCATTTAAACTAATGAATTTTACCTATCTATGGCTGCAATTTAAAATCAAAGCTAGGAAACCTTTATCTATGTTTGTCTGCATTTTTTTTTTTTTTTGAGTTGGAGTCTCACTCTGTCTCCCAGACTGGAGTGCAGCAGCCGCTCCCGGCCTCCGCAGCTTCGACCTGCTGGGCTTCGGCGATCCTTTCACCTCAGCCTTCCAAGCAGCTGGGACTACAGGTGCGCACTACCACGCCCGGCTAATTTTTGATTTATTGTAGAGATGAGGTCTCGCCAAGTTGCCCAGGTGAGTCTCAAACACGCGGGCTCAGGCAATCCACTCACCTCAGCCTCCCAAAGTGCTGGGATTATAGGCTGAGCCACCGAACCCGGCCTGTCTGCATTTTTATATATACATGTCTTTGTTTGTATGCTGACTACACGGTACCAAATTGACTTATAAATAAGTGAGCAATTGGCCAGTCACTGTGGCTCACACCTGTGATCCCAGCATTTGGGGAGGCCAAGATGGGAGGATTGCTTGAGGCCAGGAGTTCAAGACCAGCCTGGGCAACATTACAAGATCCCATGTCTACAAAACAATATTAATAAAAAATAAATGAGTGCTCATAAATTAATAAGCCCAAATGCTTTTCAAGTTCACATGACTTGAGTGATTCTTTTGGTGCATTAGAGTAATTTAATGTTGTTGGTTGATAATAACTATGTCTTTTGAGTTATCAACAAAATATACATGTTTAACTTTAAGGGTTTTTAACCTTTTTTATGATAGTCCTTATGTGTATTATACTTCAGGTATTCAAACTATTAATGCTATGTATCTCTCATTGTTTGACTTCTTTTGTGAAAGCTAAATCATGGTATTCTGGACACCAGAGAGGATTCAACAAACAGCATCTACATAAATCAATGTAAATATCATTGCCACTCTGTAATGCCATCCCAACTGTGCTTTAGGGCACTATTAGGTCAGTGAGTTGGTGCCATGGGAATAAAGCAAAGAATTGTGAAAGTAAAGCAATAGAGTTTATTCATATTCAGGACAGACTGAATGGGGCCAACGCTGTGAGCAATACAACTGGGAGATGGGGTGGGGTAAAGGTGCATTTAAGGTTTCTAAAAGAAAGTAAGGCTAGTAGAAATCTCCTGCAACTGCATTCTTGGGTGTTGATAACATATGTTGAGTGCCTTGATGTTGTCAGGACAACACATTTTGTGATTCCAGCAGGTGGTGGGGCTGGTGGACTGACACTGAAGGTGGATCACATAGATTAGGTCAGCTTGGTCTTTTGTGGATGGGAGACAAATATTTGGAATAGTAAAGCTAATTAATACAAAACAAACTGGGGAGAGGTTTGTACAACAATTATCAATAGCTACCTCTGTGAAGCTGGTTCTTCCCATAATTAAGGGGCAAGCTAGGTAATTTGCTAAGAAAGCATAACAGGGCCAGACAATGTTAAAAGGGCTGCACTTTTGCTGAGATTATTCCGTTTTGGCTTTTCGCCTTTCAGGCCCTCTTAAAATTCCTCACTCAGATATCTTCTGCTTCCTTAAAACATGGGACAGGACTATCTAGAAATAAGCCTTCCTGGTGACAAGGGACATCTTGACACTTAGACTTTGATCATCAAGGCTTTTAAGAAGAAAGACTTTCAATGAAAAGGGGGAAATGAGAAAGAAAATAAACTTTTAATCTGAGGAATGTAAGCTCCATTTAATTATCAGGGCAAGAGAGGCATTGAAATGTCACAGTGTATGACAGCAGTTATGTCTCACTCCCTCCTCAAGCTAAATAATTATCTCTTGAAGCTGTGTGGGCTCTAGACTGACTGTCCTCAAGTGGTCATAAAGCGCTATGCTCTAGACACCATTAGACACCATAGTTAAGCAATGTCTAGCCATTCACTAATCAATGTGATTTTGGTAAGCCAATGAGAAATCCTGTCAAACAACTTAGTATCAGCCCACCCCTTATCCCCTTTTCCCTTTAAAATCTGCTTGTAACAAAGGCTAAAAAGAGCACTCCTCAAGGTAATCCTGCAGTGTGTCCTGGGCAGCTGTCCTTAGCCTTGGCCCAAGTAAATTCTTTATCTTCATTTTGCCTCGGTTTCTTTCTTTAGATCAAAAAAGGAGCAGACATGGACATAGACAGTGATCACATGATGTAATCTAAGCTGAGCCTGGTCATCTGAATCTCATTTTCTTTCCATATAAAGAGTATTTTCTTATCTTGGTAACATGGTGTTCACCAAGCCTGGAAAACTTGTGGTTGAGGAGAGATTAACTACATCCAAAGTAGTTTTGCCTTTTAGAAGCTTGGGTAATTCAGATTTGTCCATGGGATGCTCATGTTGGCATTTTTGCTGCAATGTACTTGAGTAGATCATCCTGAAAACAAAACAGATCAAAACCATTTTGCAAAATCTTATGGTATAAAAATCATAGGGCTTAACAGCAACACAAATAAGTTTTGGGCATATCACTTAAAACATATGGTCTTTGTAAGCACAGCTCTAAAAAAAACCAGTATTAATCCTAATAAAATAGCAGCAGGGTGAAATTGCCACCAGTGTCTGCATCCAGCATTGTAGTCACTGCATCTTGGCAGCTTTAGACCTGTGGTTTTGCACTTCTCCCAGCTATGGGAACTTCATGGTGTACATTTATAATAGAGTTTGAATTAATCAAAATAAAATATCTGATCCAATGCTTAGACTTCTTCAAAAACTAAAAAAAAAAAAAAACTTAAATACAGGAAGAAGCATCTCTGGAGCTTTTTTGTGTGGACTCTCTGCTTCCTCAAAGAGCTTGATATGGTGAGAAGGCTACTGGTTCCTGAAGACACTAAATTAGCAGTTACTACTACCAGCGCAAGGTGTTCCTACAGGTTTTTCAGTGTTTTTATAAAGTCCGCATAAAATACTATGGCTTCCTCTTTTTTTTTTGAGTTAGAGTCTCATTCCATCACCCAGGCTGGAGTATATGGTACACTCACGGTCACTGCAGCCTTGACCGCCTGGGCTCAGGTGATCCTTCCGCTTCAGCCTTCCAAGTAGCTGGAACTACAGGCATGTGTCATCACGCCCAGCTAATTTTTCTTGATTTATTGTAGAGATGAGATCTCGCTAATTTGCCTAGGCTGGTCTCGAACCTGTGGGCTCCGGTAATCCTCTCACCTTGGCCTCCCAAAGTGCTGGGATTACAGGCTTGAGCCACCGCGCCTGGCCTGGCCTCCTCTTTTAAGGAAAGCCTGCTGCTGATTGCTTCAGAGCATGAAACTCTCTGGAAAATCTTGCCTGTTAACTGACATGACTCCCACATCATATGGACACTATAGCCCTCTCTACCAATCGTGTGGAAACTATTTCTATGAAGGAAACACACAGTTCAGCAGACCAGACTTCTGGATCTTCCTTGGGGAGGGAAATTTAAAGTGGTTACTTCTTCAGGAAGTTTTCAAAGGACCCCTGGACTCTCCTTTTTCCTGCCAATGGTCAGAACCCACTCACCCTTCACAGCATACATCCTAGATAGCACATACCCCGGTACACTCATTTCTCCAACCATTACAACAGTTTTGTGGATTAAGACATACAGATGGCAGATGCCACTCCCAGCACGCCCTCTCCTGGGTAGGAGGAAGGAATTAACAACTGCTGAGGGCCCTGAGGCCGCAAGCCTTGTGCCAGACACCAGCCATATGCCACCTGACTTCCTCCTCACAATAGCCCGGTGGGGCCAAGGTGCGCTGATTTCTGAGATGGTTTTATACTGTCCTCCCTTTTCAGGGGAGGAACATGGAGCTCACAGAGAAGCGACAGGGCAGGATGAGAAGCTGGCCCTGTGTGAGGATGATACCTTTCCCACCATACCTCAGAGAGCCGATCTTGCAGCTCCCTGGGTAATAGATGAGGTTATCCTCCTGCAGAACAACCCTCGGAAGGCTGACTGCCTCCCCCAGCTAAAAGCAGGAGGCCTATAGCTCAGCAGGACCATATGGATCATGATTCCCATTTGGTGAGCGTTTATTATAAGCCAGGCACTGGGCCAAAACTGGGCAGTGTGATCTCGCCAAACTTTTTCCAAGCCCGGTAATATAGGATTTTGAAACAACTTGTACGTGAGGGATTTGAGGCGGAGAGAAGTTCAGCAGCTTGCCCAAGGTCATGGGGTTTCATAAGCAAAGGGCCACAGTCTGAATCCACATCTGACGGACTCCATGTGATTTTAACAGGGGTTAAAGGGCTGAGATGACTTCCTGTTTGGTTCAGAGTATCCACAGAGGCACCGGAGACCAAGGGCAAGACAAGCAACTTTGGACAGACATACTAAAAGACTACACCCTCACCTCGTAGATAGAAGGCTGAGAATTTGATTGATTAAGAAGAGGGTAGTGAGGATTTCATTGGAGACTGGACAATACTGTCTTTAAAAAAATTTTTTTAATAGAGATGGGGTCTTACCATGTTGCCCAGGCTAGCCTTGAACTCCTGGCCTCAAGCGATCCTCCTGCCGTAGCCTCCCAAAGTGATGGGATTATACCCGGTCTGAGAGTGAACAGTGTTGTCCATCACCCTGCCTGCCCATGCCTTATCCTGACCCCCAAGTAAGGAAGGGAGAATGGGAGCTCCCAATTGAGAGGGGCTTCCAGGGAACCATCCAGAGAACATGGCCTGTGTGTGTTGACATTAAGTAGGTATATGGACTGGTTATGAGGTGGGTATTTTGGGAATGGCCTAGATTCTGGCTGGACAAGGTTGCCTGGAGATCTCCATGGCCCAGATGTGTCTCCATGACAAGGAGCTGAATTCAAAGGATCACAGTTCATGAGGACCTTCTAGAAGGACAGGTGACCCATCAGAGGGGATGGATGGGAGCTGGGCTGAGGGGAAGGGTATCACATCCAGCCAGAGAGGGCATAACTGCATCAAGGGACTGTAGATGGACAGTCTCCAGTGACAGGGCAGGGCTGTGAGAGACCCAGGGATTCTCACACACAACAAATGCCAATAATTGCATCGCAATCTTGAAGCAGGCCCTGATGCCAAGTTATATCTGCAGGAACCAAGCTAGACTTTTCTGCTTCTTTTCTCCCCTCCTGCCCACCTGCTCTGGATAGAGGCCATAGTCGGGGAAGAAGAGCGTCTAGAGAATGGGGTGAAGGTGCTCAACCCACCATGGGGAGCCCTCAGAGACCACTGAGCGTGTTGCCACAGCCCTTTGAACACAGCACTCAGTTACTCCCATCTGGTGCCAAGGGACAGTCACTCCAAAGGGTTCATTTTCTTGTAGGCATAAAATACTCCATATCTAGAATGAGTTGCTTTTGTTTTTACATTTCTAGTGTTCAATCTAGTATCTCTTTAAATATTGTTCTTCCTTTGCCTTGGAGTAAGGGGCAGGAGGCACCTGTTGCTTTGTTTTGTTTTTTGCTTTTTGCTTTTTTTTAAATGTGGGGTACAAATCAGGGTCAGGTATACAAATGTTCATTATGCAAGTACCCTCGTTGATGAGGTGTGCCCTTCCCTCCCCTGGCAGTTTCCCTCAACTGCCAATCCCACCCCCTCCCCTGGCAGTTGCCTGTAGCTTTGAATTAACATCTGGCTCCACCATGGCCACTCAGTTCCATCTCTCACCTTCTGCGAGTGCAGCTGTTCCTGAAAGAAAAGCCCTGCTCTGGGCAGGAACTCCATGTGCCGTAGACGGGAGGAGAGAGTCAGAGATAGAATGCAGCACTGAGCGCCAGCTTCATGCAGGGAATGTTCTCATGTTTCTGGGTAGATGGTTGGGGATGGTATAAAGAAATGGGGTGAAATGCAGGCTCACGGGTCACGGTATCTCTGCAGGCTCCAAGGGCTGCCCCTTGGCTTGGCACTTCTTGTGGTTCACTGCCGTCAACCTGTCCAGGGACAGCTGGGTTCAGGGTACTGTGTCAGGCTAACCAAGCCCAAGGAGATTCCAAAGTAAGCCTCACTTTGGATGAGGGAGTGAGGCATATTGCTTTTCCAAAAAGATAGCGATCATTCTTAAAACTTCATATTTGATTTCATTTATTCACAAATATTTATTGGTAACAAATACTGTGGCCAGGCATTGTGCTCCACTTTGTGTGAAAGTTGCAGATTTAACAAGAGCTTTTTGGAAAAACAAGAAGCCTCACCTCACTAAATGGCAATGACCAGATACATCCCAATTTCAAAACCAACGCAAGAACAGTGCAGTCTTGGGGGTGAGAAGCCATGGCAGCTCTCCAGAATGGGGCTGCTCGGTGCCGTCTTGGCTCTCAGCAGGTCCCTCCAGAGCTGAGCCCTACACCTGTTTCCCCACCTTGGCCAGGACCCAACTTCAAAGCTGCCTGGAGCCCTGGGAACTGAATGCGCAAGACCCTGCCAAGGCCCTGCCCGGCCATCTGGGCAAGCCCTGGATGACAGAAGAGGGCTGGATCAGTGTTTCCAGATGGCTCCCATGAAGGGCTCAGCTTCTGAAGGTTGCCTACGAGCACCCCCCCGCCACCTGCCTGGGGACACATCAGGCTGGGACACCAGGCGGTCATGGGATTTGATGAGACTAGGAGATTCAAGGTGGTGACAATGGAAGACAGTGGGTTCCCTTTTAAATTTTCTAATTTTATGAGTCATATATATTTTGAGTTGAAAACTATAGATAAGGCAAAACCCCACAACCCACCGATCAGGCATTTATCGTTTTGGTCTACGGTGTGCAAACCTTCCTCCGGCCTGCCTTCTGCCGTCCCAATACACACACACATCACACACACAGACACACACATTCCTGCACAAACCACACCATACATGCATACACATTCCCTGAGCATATTACACCACACACAGACACATACACCACACCCTAGACTCCCCCATACACAAACCACTTCCTCATAACCCCACATAAACCACACCATATGTACACATACCACACATGCACCCAACACACCATATACCACACACACAACACCCCTCACATGACACTATACACACACCCCACACACTCCCACTCGCCACACCACACCACTCACTCATACTTCTCACACACCACACACATATACACCACACACATATACACCACACACACACATTCCCTACACACACATTGTACACACACATCCACACACACCACACAGTCACACTCCTCACACACCACACGTATATACCCCCATATATACACCACACCATATATATACACACCCCCACCTCCCTTATATCACACCATATTCACATGCACATATGTTACACACATGTATACCATACACACATTCCCTATACACACACCATACCATCACCCCCACACACATTTCACACACGTACATATTTCACATGCACACCGTACCATACACACACACACACATGTCACACACACACACCATTAAGGCTACCCACACACACATGCTCCCCACATGCCACACACACACACACCATTAAGGCTAAATAAATGTATAAATTCCTTACTGGAATAGTCAATCTGTGTCTTTATTAGAGGGAGAGAACAAAGAGGCAGATGTTTCCAAACTTTAACTGGCCTAAAAGCCACCTGAAAACTGCGGTAAAAACAGAGTTCTGTCCTCATCCCAAGGATCCTGACTCAGCAGCTCTGGGGTAAGACTCCAGCACTTTAGCAAGCATCTAGGTGACACTGACACAGAGGTCGGGGACCTCACCTGAAGAGACACTGTGCTAAAGGGTGACGAAGGTCAGGTGTAATGGCTCCTGCCTGTAATTTCAGCACTTCGGGAGGCCGAGGTGGGAGGATCGCTTGAGACCAGGAGTTTGAGACCAGCCTGGGCAATATAGTGAGACCTCATCTCTACAAGACAAACAAACAAATAATAAATTTAGCTGGGCCTGGTAGTGTATACCTGTAGACCGTGCTACTCAGAGGACTGAGGTGGAAGAACCACCTGAGCCCAGGAGGTCGAGGCTGCGGTGAACTAGAATTGTGCCACTGCACTCCAGCCTGGGTGACAGAGTGAGATGCTGACTAAGAAAAAATGGGGGTGGGGGGAGTAGGGGGTGATGGAGTACTTTTATTCTTCCAAGAAGCTCCCAGACAGTGTAGGAAATGACCAGATCCCTCTCAGAGGGACTGTGGCGGCCAGGCTTGCTGACTCCTGCCCTGCTGCTTCAATAAGAACTATATCATCTCGGTATGTGTTTAGGCCGTGCTGACAACTGATTTCTCTCTTTGACATATTGTGTTTAATCAAAAAAGTTCAATGGTTAAAAACAAATGAATATAGGAGGAGATCCTTCCAAGGGCTTCCCCTGCCAGTACGCTAGGAAATATCAGGACCTGAACTCAAGTCTTGGATTGCCGAACTCATTTCTCCCGGCTATTCTCTGAGAAACGCACACTGACAAGTACCTTGGGGCTGCCACGTGCCGTGTGTAGTTCCTGTGTACTGTGGTTTGGATGTTTCTGTCCCCTCCAAAATCCGTGTTGACACAGACTTGCCAGTGCAGCCGTATTCAGAGGTGGAGGTGATTAGGCCATGAGTTCTCCACCCCCATGGTGGCATTGTGCCTTATCAAAGGGCTGGGAACTAGATAGGCCCCTTGTGCCCATCTGTCCCTCCTGCCATGTGAGGTGTTTCTCCCCTCCAGAGCAGGCAGCATTGAGGTGCTGTCTTAGAAGCAGAAACCAAGCCCTCACCAGACACCAGACATACCAGCATCTTGGTCTTGGACTTCCCAGCTTCCTCAACTGTGAGAGATCCATTTCTATTGATTTTATAAATTACCCAGTCTGTGGAATTTTGTTATAGCAGGCCGAACGGACGGTGACACTGTGTGACAGCTCTGATGGGCATGCCTGTTAGCGGGCAGGTCACGGCTTTAGACTGAGTGAGGCTGACTCAGGAAATGTTTGGGGGCGTCAGATGGATGGGTCCAGAGAGGGAGACCCCTTCCCAGTGTACAAACTGGATTTCTGTGGGACTGGAGAAGAGGGTAGTGGCGAGGCTTGGGAAAAGGAGGCTAGTTATTTTGGAGGAAGAGTGGTATGACTCTCAGGGCCAGAGAAGGGAGTTTAGAAATGGATGTGCCACGAGGGGGCATCTCTTATGAGAGACCCCTGGCGTTTCCCCTCCATCCCTGGAAATGTCAACAGATTGTGAGCTTTCATCTTCCCCTTGAATACTGTAGCTCCTTTTATGATGGTCTCAATCCCCTGTGAAGAAAGGTCCATCCCTGTCCAGTTGACTGGGTAATCTCAGTGGGACCAACCGAAGGTGCAGAGCAGTGAGGAGAAAGGAGCCCTGCTCCTTCCTGTCTCCCCCAAGGTTTCTGTGGAGAAAGATGGTCACCCCCCCACCAGGAGACCAAGTCCAGATCCCAAGGGGAGAGCGGGAGCCAGCAGGCAGTGGCCCCAGGCAGCCAAGAGTGCTTCTGGGTGGACAACACATTCGGCAGGAAGACTGACCTCCCTCCGACTCCTGCCTGTCAGAAGGAGTGTCACTTTCAAAAGGAGAAACAGGGAAAGACATGGGTACCCGGCCACCTGTGGCCTGCTTGATCCCTGTGTGCAATTAGAAAAAGGTACCCTTGCTCAAGACGCTTAACTTGCAGCTGACACAAATTGTCATAGTATTTTTAGAAAACGAGTGCTTGGCTTTTATCCACTGGAGAACTGTCTGTCATAAGGAAGACAGAAATGCTCAGTGGCGAAGGATATGTACTTAGGAGTCTCTGGTCTCGTGCAACCTACTGCATGTGACAGTCCTGCTTACAGGAGGGAAGTTTACAGAAAAGGAGACTGAGCTGAGAGAGGATAAACAACTCAACCAGGACCACATGGCTGGTGAGGGGTGAATTCAGACCCAACCTGTCTGACTCTAGAGCCCAAACTCTTCACCATTAGGTCACTCTGTTTTGATTGGAAATGTCTATTACTCCCTTTTCTCTCTGACAGCCTCCTGACTATTCTCCTTAAAAATCAGCTCGCCAGGCGCTGTGGTTCATGACTGTAATCCCAGTACTTTGGGAGACTGAAGCAAGAGGACTGCCTGAGCTCAGGGGTTTAAGACCAGCCTGGGCAACTTGGCAAGACCTTGTCTTTACAATAAATCAAAAAATTAGCCGGGTGTGGTGGCACACACCTGTAGTTCCAGCTACTTGGAAGCCTGAGGCGGAAGGATCACCTGAGCCCAGCAGGTTGAGGCACTCCAGCTCAAGTGAGACTCCAACTCAAAAACAAACAAACAAACAAACAAACAACAACTACAGCAAAAACAGCTCAAGCATCAGCTCCTCTATGATGGCTTTTTTGACCTCACAACTCGAATTGCCATTTTCTCCTCCATTCTGCGCTCCTCACTCCTGAACTTTATACCCCACACCAAGAAAACTCAGAATTATCTTTTGGAAGTCAAGCCCCTTGTAGTACAGGCTTCCTTTGCTTGGTAAGAGTTTTAGGAACCCATCAGCATCAGTGTACTAGCTAGCATTGTTGTGAGAGGCTGCGATCAGCTTCAGTGACCTTTTTTTGGAAATTATTTTAATGCATTTACCCATTTCATGATGGATGATTTACGAGGGCACCTAGTGTTCAGCTGTGTTTGACCAAAAACAGTATGACCCCCCCCATGCCCCATCCTCCCTATTCACCCAATCACACCCGAGTGAGTTTTTTTTGTTTCCTTGGATGAAAAAAGTCCTCAAAGGGAAATGTGAAACAACAACAACAAACAGCAGAAGCACTAAAAGCCATCAAAATCGATGGGTTCAAAAACAGTTTTGAGCAGTGGCAAAAGTGTCTTGACAGGTATATTACATCAAATGAAGAGTACTTTGAAGGTGATTAATGTTTAAATGTGTATGAATAAATACACAATTTTTTATAAATTCAATTTTTGAGGTCCCTCCTCATACAGCCCTCTGCTGAAGCCTTACTCTACCGAGTGAACCTAGTAAGTTTCCAGTCTGTCTCCACTCCTAGACTATAAGCTCTTTCATCAAAGGCTGTTGGGGAGACTGAGGTGTGCCATCTGTGCCCCTAGAGCCTGAGACAGGACTTGGCCCAGAGATGCAGCTTCGGAATGAAGGATGAAAAGAACTGAAATGAATTTGCCCAAGAGGGGATTGGACCCAGTGCTCTCCTGGGACCCATCGGGCTCTGACCTTAATGAATTCATGACTAAGGTGTGATTCTCAGGCCTCTGCCAATGCTGGGGTGGGGCGGGGATGGGGGGACAGAAATCACAGCAGTGTGGACCAGAGAGAGACAGGATAAAGGGTAATTGCTAGGAAACGGCAACGACATCTGCTCAGAAGATGTCAGAGTGATTAGAGGGGAATTGGCCTAGACATCGGGGAGCTTCTTGGAAGGCTTATATGAGCCCATTAAGTCTCACCGAATGCCCAAGGGTTCCTCAAGCAGAGCAACTGGAGAAGCTATCAAGGTCATCGCCGACTTTGAAATCCCCAGAGACGCCTACATTAATAGGTTTTCAGGAAAGGAAGAAAAAGACAACGAGCTGTCATTCTGGAATGAGAGTGCTTTAATAGCGTTCTCACTAGGAAAAGGTCTGGGGCTTTTTGCCAATTTCAGTCACATCCAAGGACATCCCGTGTGTGCAGAACTTCTGCAGGGAAGTGTGAGAATGAACTCGGGGAGAAGCAAGACACAGTCAGTGAGGTTCCTGGTTCTAGCCCCTTCTCTTCACTTTAACAAAATGTAACTGGGTTGCCCCCATGGACTGGACCCTGCCACAGGGGCAGAGAGAAGGACGCTTGGCTACAGAACTCAGCTGGACCTGGAAGGGTCAGTATTGTCTCTCGTCCCAGAATCTTCCTAGGATTGACTCTGCTGACCTGGAGCAGCTGGTGCACAGGGACTAACATTTGGTGTTGGATTTAATTTCTTTATAATTCTGGTTAATTTAATCGGCATTTGAAATAATAATTCCCAATATATACAAAAGATTTAACATCGATCTCCCCTTCATTAATTCATGCTGTCATTTGACACATTTTTAATGAACGTCTACCATCTGCGTGGGGGGGAGGGGGGACTTGGTGGGGGCGGTTCAACCTCACCCTATCTGTAACTGTTTATTCTTCCAGATTCTTGGCTACTTTACTCATGTAAATTTTTTTTTTAACTAAATCAGCATAACAGACTAAAGCGGGCGCATCTGCATTCATGTTACATTTGGCAAAAACAAACATGCCCCCCAAGCCCCAAGATAAGGAAAACAAACCTCATAACACAAAAGAAAGACCCCAAACCTGTTTCCTCAGTGATTAGCCTACTGGAGTGAGCTGAGAAGCTCCTAGGCCATCCCAGGCCAAAGGTCCTGAGGCAATTTATTGGTGGCTTCTGTCCCGTCCGCACCAGAACCCAAGACTCAAGAGGGATGGTGCCACCCAGAATCCGGAGGAACTGGTATTCAGCCGCGGCCTAGGCCCAAGGGGCTGCTTCCCACGTGGCAGAACACCAGGGAGGGAGCACACACATGGGAGCAGAAGGACCTTCAGACCCTTTGCCATGGCCCCAAGGGACTATGAGTCCAGATGCCGTATCTTTTTCTCAGCAGAGGCCAAAGATAAGTTATAATTGTTGTTGTTCTCAGAAAAGACACTCTGATTCCTCATCGAGAGATAACCACTTTTAAGATTTTGGTGTTAGTAAAAAAATTTTATATAGACACGTACATCGATTTTTACAAAAATAGGATTATTCTGCCATCCTTTGTGACTCACTTTCAAAACATAAACTACTGTGACTATTTCTGCGTATGTTATATTCCACAGTATTGCCTAGTATGGATGGACAGCTGATTTAACTCACCTCTCTATTGACTCAGTTATTTACAATTTTCTCCTATCATGCAAAAGGTGGACTTTTAAAGAGATCATGGGCACTTCCTGCTGACTCATTTGCTATCCCTCTCCCTGGTTTTTCCACCCTTGTTTCTCTCACCAGGCCAGAATTCTGGAGCCCACCCTGACCCCTCCCTGACTTGTCACCCCCACATCCAGTCAGTCACAGCATCCTCTCCAGGACCTCAGCCCAGCTCTGACCTCCTCCGTTCTCTCTGGAACATCACAGAGGCCAGGCCCTCTAGAGATCACCCTCCAAATTCCTCTTCCCCTCCATCTCGAGTCAGCTTGGAACCCGGATGACATTTGGTTTACTCACCTACTGTCCTTGAGGGCAGAGAAAAAAGCCAAAAGCTCCCAGGCTTGGCAGGGAAGGAGAGTAACGCTTCATGGGGATCACTGGACCTGTGTTTGAAGGGGTCAGGTCTCAGGGGAAATCGGGAGGAAATGTGTTACCAGGCGTTAGAAAGAGAAAGGACTGGGTGCCGCCTGTGTGCAGAAGGAGAAAAGATGTCCATGTTGCCTGGTGCTTGTCGGGAGTCCTCAGAGGTCAGGGCTCCGGCTGGGCTGGCTCTGCTGCTGGGAGCTCAGGTCCTGGCTGCTGGTCCTGGCCCTTCCCTGGCCAGCCCACACCTAGCACACACATTTGTTAACAGGTCCTTACTCAAGCTGGAGAAACTCAGAATGGGATGCCTAGAGCTTAATTATGGGACGATGAAGCCCTGCGGAGCCTAACAGGAGAGAGGCTGTGTGTGTTTGGGGTTGCCTGCCATGGCTTACAAATCTCACTTGTGAGTTTGGCAATATTGCAAATTTGGCTCAAGATTTTTCTTTAGTCCCGAGACGTAGCGTGGCCTCTTGGCTGCAGAGGGTGAAATGACCTTATGGTTTCTCTCTAATCAGGGTGAACTCAGAACCTCAGACATATGAAAGACCTACACAACCTTTTATTCCAGCCTCTCTGTTCTCCACTTAATGCTGCTCCCCAGAGCATCCCAAACAAAGCCAGCTCCTCCACACATCCTTGTTTTCCGGGAAGTCTTTTCTGTCTCTGCACAGATCTTTAAAAAGCTCTTCTTGGCCAGGTGCGGTGGCTCACACCTGTCATCCCAGCACTTTGGGAGGCAGAGGCAAGAGGATTGCCTGAGCCCAGAGGTTCGAGACCAGCCTGGGCAACATGTCAAGACCTTGTCTGTACAATAAATCAAAAAATCAGCTGGGTGTGGTGGCTCGCACCTGTGGTTCCAGTTACGTGGAAGCCTGAGGCGAAAGGATTGTTTGAGCCCAGCAGGTTGAGGCTGTGGTGGCCGTGAGCATGCCACTGCACTCCAGCCTGGGTGACAGTGAGACTCCCACTCAACAAACCAAACCAAACCAAAACAAAACAAAACTCTTCTTGGAGCTAGGTGCAGTGGTTCACACATGTGATCTCAGTGGTTTGGAAGGCCGAGGCAGGAGGATTACTTGAGGCCAGGAGTTGAGACCAGCTTGGGCAAATAGAAAGACCTTGTCTCTACAAATATTTTAAAAAATTACCTGGCTGTGGTGGTGCACGCCTGTAGTACTAGCTACTCTGGGGGCTGAAGCGGGGAGAATCTCTTGAGCTCAGGAATTCGAGGCTGCAGTGAGCTCTGATGGCGCAACTGCACTCCAGCCTGGGTAACAGAGCAAGATCCTGTCTCTCAAAAAAAAAAAAAAAATTAAGAAAAGACAGCTCGCCGGGCTCAGTGGCTCAGTCTGTAAGCCCGTGCCTTTGGGAAACTGAGGTGACTGAATTGCCTGAGCCCGCGGATTTGAGACCCGCTTGGGCAGGCGAGACGTCATCTCTACAATAAATCCAAAAATTAGCCGGTCGTGGTAGCGCGTGACTGTAGTTTCAGCTGCTTGGAAGGCTGAGGTGGAAGCATCGCCAGAGCCCAGCAGGTCGAGGCTGCGGTGGCC
>NW_007251435.1:142297-151545 GCF_000164805.1 Carlito syrichta | reverse complement strand
CAATCTGGGCGACAGAGTGAGACTCCAACTCAAAAAAAAAAAAAAAAAAATTAAGAAAAGACAGCTCTTCTTGGCATCCGTCATGCACTGTGAGAGAGAGGCCCTTTCTCACATCTGTGCCTCTGCTTTTTAAGTCTGCCACGTCCTTCCCCATCTTGTACATCAGGGAAAGCTCTTATTCCTTCTTCAAATCCCAGCCCAAGGTCACTTCCTCCATGAAGCCTTCCTGGTGTCCTGCAGACCGAGTTAATTCCATTTCTTCCTCCCCCACCTCCCATCACTACCACCATGGATACTCCCGAGGGCAGTACCTCATCTCTCCATCTCTAGTGTGTGGTCCAGGCCTTGGCCAAGAGAGAAGGTATGAGTGAAGGAATGAATAGATGAGAAGGGAAGGAAGCAGGTCTCAGATCACTTTATGCAGCAATGGCCCCTGTGTCGCCCTCTGCTATCTGATTTTTCTGAGCTCTTTTCTACTCCTGATCTTACTGGATCCTCACTGTGGTCCCAGTGTGGTTGAGGGGAGGGACCCACATCCTGATTGGCAGATGAGGAAGCTGAGGTTCTAGGAGGAGAAGTGATGAGCACCGAGTCGCCTCAGAACTCCTGTGGGAGACCGGGAGCATCTTCTTCCTTCCGCTCTTGGGCTTCCCCATCTCCCTCATGGACTCACTTCCCTCAGGGCCATGAGAGCAGAGCTGCAGTTCCCCGGGTGAAATCTGAGGGTCTGGGGGCCTGGAGTAACTGGTGAGGATGGAGAATGTGCTGTCCCTTCTGCGTGTGTGCGTGCTGGGAGGTTGGCGCTGAGTTATCTCCAATGCCTCCTCCCTAGCCTCACTCCTGAAAGGGGGTCCCATGTGACCCTAGTGTCCAGGCAGCTCTAGCCATATCAACAGTCAGTGGAGTACAGTCAGTCATGTACTGAAATGGAATTTGAGCTTGCAGTGTGACCTTGGGTAAGTCACTTGACTCTCTGGGTCTCAAGGCTGGGATCTAGAAAATTAGAAGCTTAGTGTCTGTAGGGGCCAAGGGAAAATTTCCCCTTTGCCCTCTGAGGGTTTTGCTGAAAAGCGAACTCACAGAACGCAGATTAATACACATTTATTAGTGTGCACAGAGTCATGACCCTACCATGCAGTGGGTTACAGGTGGCTATCTACCTTTGTCTTAGGGGAAAAGGAGATGGGAAGTGTGGTTGATTTTAGGGGGAGTCAGTCGGCTTGGAGAGCACACGATAGCCCAGGACTAAGTCTGCTGGGTCTGCAGAGCAGGGTAGTTTGTGATAAAATTTGTCCTGGTGTGTTGACAGGCTTTAGACTTTCTTCCTGCCGCAAGAGTTCAGTTAATGAGCACCCAGAGAAGGTTAAGGAGGAATGTTTTCTTCTCTGGTGGGTCTGGACTTTAGACCGATAAGGGAATTTCAAGGAGCAACTTCATCCTGTGCTTTGGGAGAGACAGAGGCCTGAGAGGCAGGAAGTGGTGGGGGAGGGGAGATCAGCAAGGCCTTGAGACATTGTCTTCAGTTCAGTGTGTCGTAGAGCTGTGTTTTGGAGTGTTGGGTGCTGAGCTCCGGTGCGTCCCACCCCAGGGACTACGATTAGAAACAGGGCTGCTGCCTCCCAAATTCTGTAGTGTAGCCACAAGGAAAGGGAAGTCACATTTGCTTGTGTAACCCAAGGGGCGTGATGAAGATGGATGAAGGATGGTAGAGGAGAGGGTGTAGATCTGGGGTCAGTGAAAATGCTGAGTAGTTTCCTGAGCACAAGAGCAGCTCTAAATGGAAGGGGCGGTCTTAGCAGGGAATGAGTTCCTTGTTAGCAGAGTTATGCAAGCAGGAACCACATGGCCATCTGAGGCATGCTGTAGAGGATGGGACTGAATGACATGTGAGGTCTAGCTCAGAGAGCTTTGATTTTAGTACCTTTGAAGTCCCTCTGGGCCCAGCATGGCATTTTGCCCATGTGAGCAGGGTAGTGATGGTGAGTCTTGGAGTTGGAAGACCTGAGGGCTAGTCTTCACTTGGGTCCGTAATTTCGGTGAGACTTCAGGAAAGTGACTCCTCCTCTTTGGACGACAATCTCCTGATCTGTACAATTAGTGATGCTCTCCGTCCTGCTGATCATTCTGAGAACACAGTATAAAATACAGATACGTCCTGACTTGCTACGGGGTTATGTGTTGATAAGTTCATCATAAAGTCGAAAAATTATCAGTCAGGGATCATCTGTATTTATAATTAGGAAATTCCATGCAAGTAGCAAAGATTAGCATTCAAAACAACTTTTTTGGTGTCCCCCCCCATGTAATACATATTTTTCATAGCAAATATGGGAAATACAAATAAGACCAAAGCAGAAAATTTTAAATGGTCCATTTTTTCACCCTCACCCCATCCCATGGCAGCCATTGGTAATATGTTTTTTTTTTTTTTTTTAAAGTTAAATTTAGGCTGGGCTTGGTGGCTCAGCCTGTAATCCCACGCTTTGGGAGGCCAAGGTGAGTGAATTGTCTGTGACCACGGGTTCAAGACCCACCTGGGCAACTTGGCGAGATCTCATCTCTACAATAAATCAAAAAATTAGCTGGGCGTGGTAGCACGTGCCTGTAGTTCTAGCTACTTGGAAGGCTGAGGCGGAAGGATCGCCGGAGCCCAGCAGGTCGAGGCTGTGGTGGCCGGGAGCAGCCCCTGCACTCCAGTCTGGGCGACAGAGTGAGACTCCAACTCAAAAAAAAAAAAAAAAGTTAAATTTGGATCTTGAACAATTATCATCATACTATAAGAAAAGGATTGGCAGTAGTGGGAAACTGCTTGGGGGGAAGGGGGATTGGCAGTAGTGGGAATTTGCTGGGGGAGGGGGGAGCACACCTCATCATAAAGGTACCTGCATAATGTACATTTGTATACCTAACCCTGAATTGTACCCCACATCTTTAAAATTAAAAAAAAAAAATTAAGTTAAATTTATTTTAAAATAAATCTTCAAACAAAGTTTATTAGAAAAAGAGGAGAAGAAGGAAGATTCATGCAGAAGAACCTGCCATGGGCAAGTTTTTCAAAGTAGAAAAACTGCAGTAACATGTTTACATGTCTTCATTGAATCGCCTTTTATGTCCATATACATTTATATAATTTTGTGCCAAATATGTGTCAAGTGATATGCACTACTTTTTTTTTTTTTTTTTGAGTTGGAGTCTCACTCCGTCGTCCAGGCAATCCACTTGCCTCGGCCTCCCAAAGTGCTGGAATTACAGGCTGAGCCACCGAGCCCAGCCAGATATGCACTATTTTGTGCCCTGCTTTTATTTCCACTTAAGATATATGCAATAAATATTTTCTCATATCCTTATATATTCTTCTGTAGGTTTAACTTTTCTATTTATTTTTAAATTTCTTTTTAGAGATGGAATCTTGCTGTCACCCAGACTGGATTGAAGTGGCACAATCATAGCCCACTGAAGTCTTGAACTCCTGGGATCAAGTGACCTCCTGTCTCAGTCTCCCAAGTAGGTGTCTGGTTTATTTAAAATTTTTTTTTTAGAGATGGGGGTCTTACTATGTTGCTTAAGCTGGTCTCAAATTCCCAGTCTAAAGTGATCCTCCTGCCTCAGTCTTTCAAAGTGTTTAGATTACAGGTATGAACCACTGTTCCCAGCCTAACCATTAAAAAAACACACTTTTTTTTTTTTTGAGTTGGAGTCTCACTCCGTCGCCCAGACTGGAGTGCAGTGGCCGCTCCCGGATATCGCAGCCTCGACCCGCTGGGCTCTGGCGATCCTTCCGCCTCAGCCTTCCAAGTAGCTGGAACTACAGGTGCGCGCTACCATGCCCGGCTAATTTTTTGATTTATTGTAGAGATGAGGTCTCGCCAAGTTGCAAAAAAACACAACTTTTTATTGAAGTATAATATAAATTTAGAAAAGTACATTTATCATAAGTGTAGAACTCACTGAATTTTCACAACTGTACTCATCTGTGTAGCCAGAACCAGATAAACAGAATAGAATATTACCCTCTCCCCAGAAAGTACCCTCGTACATTTATTTTGTTAAAAATTTTTATTTTGAAATTATAGATTCACAGGAAGTTGCAAAAAATGTACAGAAAAGTCCTGGGTACCCATCATCCAGGTTCCTTTAATGGTAGTACTTTGTACAATATCAAAACCAAGAAAGGGACATTGAAGTAAGATGGCGGCCATGCACGTCTGAATCTGCGGAAAAGTGTTTAGCACTCGCCTGCCATGTCAATTAAAAAAAGGAAAAGAAAAAGAAATGGACATTGATGCCATCCACTGTGCATAGCCAGAATTCACAAAATTTACATGTGTTCATTGTGCATGTGTGTGCTTCCATGCAGTGTTATCTCCTGTATAGATCCATGTGGGCACTACCACAATTAGACATAAATGTTCCAACACCACAAGGCTCCTAGTCACCCCTTTATAAGCACAGTCCTTCCCTTCCTCCCACCCTTAACCTCCCAGTTCCATTGATCTGTTCTCCATCTCTATAATTTTGTTATAAGAATGTTATATAAATAGATTCATACAATATGTGACATTTTGTGATTGGATGGATTTTATAATTCCTTCAAAACCCATTCAAGCAGCAATAGTTTACTTGTTTTCATTGCTGTGTAGTATTCCATGGTATGGATATACCACAGTTTGTTTACCATTCACCTGGTGAAGAACATTTGAGCTGTTTCCATTTTGTGACTTTTTTTTTTTTTTGAGTTGGAGTCTCATTCTGTTGCTCAGACTGGAGTTCAGTGGCATGTTCATGGCCCCCACGGCCTCGACCTGCTTAGCTCAGGTGATTCTTCCACCTCAGCCTTCCAAGTAGCTGGAACTAGAGGCGTGCGCCACCACACTTGGCTAATTTTTTGATTTATTGTAGAGATGAGGTCTCACCAAGTTGCCCAGGCTGGTCTGGAACCCCTGGGTTCAGGCACTCCTCTCACCTCGGCCTCCCAAAGTGCTGGGATTACAGGCTTGAGCAACTGCGCCTGGCCTAATTTTATGTTTTACATTTAGGCCTGTGATCCATTTTGAGTTAATTTTTAGAAAATATGTGAGGTTTTGATCAAGGAGGCTTTATTTTTTGTTTTGCCTATGTGCAACTGAATTTTTAATGGTTAGCCAATAGCTATACTTAGACATACCATAAGTTACTTAAATGACCACGCTGTTGGTGAATCTTTAGATTGTTTTCGATATTTTTGCTATTGTCAATAACAGTAATGAATACTCTTATAACTAAATCTCTTACTGATACATGATAGTTTCCCAAGAAGAATACTTTAGAAGTGGAATTACTGCGGCAATTTTTAGGGAACCGGGTATATATTGCCCAACTGTTCTTTGGCAAAGCTTGTACCAGTGTTCTGTGTGGAGCTGGGTATGAGATAGGCGGCTCTCTCACTCCCCCTTCAAGCTAGGGACCACCTCTTAAAAACAAAGCAAACGCTGCAAATGGGATCTCCGGGGTCTTCCTTTGGTCACTAAGGGCAGTAAGGTGGCAGCCATGGGTGTATTCTGGGTCCCCAAAACCTCTTCCTCCTTCCTGGTGTCTTCCCACTTACCAGTACTCACCAGGTCAGGGGGCAAGGACCAGGGTCCTCCTCTCCTCTCTGTCACTGGATGTGACACTCGGACAAACCATGTGTCACCCTTCTGACCCTCAGTCTCCTCATTTGTCAAGGGAGCTCATGATGCAGCTTCTTCACAAGGTTTCCAAACATACCTGGGCCATGCAATTGCCTGAAACATCATATGCCTAACAGACGCGAATAAGTCATTGTATTGCTACTTTTAGTTTCTTTTCCTCCATAATTTCGAAAGTCCAGGTGGTAGAATTACAGGAATTACTCGCTGCACTGTCACTTTTAGTTTCTTTTCTTTCATAATTTTGAAAGTTGGGGTGATAGACAGGATTTACTCATTGTATTGTTACTTTTGATTTCTTTTCCGACACTGCATTGGTTTAATTTGTCTCTTTAGCGCCCCCTGCTGCATGTCAATGAAATAATGACCCAATCCTACCTTGGATCGATTTGTTTTCTTTCTTTTTTTTTTAATGGGCTTTATTTATTTTTTATTTTTTAAGTTGGAGTCTTAGTCCGTCGCCCAGACTGGAGTGCAGTGGCACGCTCCCGGCCACCGTAGCCTCGACCTGTTGGGCTCTGGCGATCCTTCCGTCTCAGTCTTCCAAGTAGACGGAGCTACAGGCAAGCGCTACCACGCCCGGCTAATTTTTGATTGATTGTGGAGACGAGGTCTCGCCAAGTGGCTCGGGCTGGTCTCAAACCCGCAGGCTCAGGCAATCCACTCAGTTGGGCCTCCCAAAGTGCTGGGATTACAGGCTGAGCCACTGAGGCCAGCCAATTTTTTTTTTAATTTTAAAGATGTGGGGTACAATTCAGGATCAGGTATACAAGTGGACATCGTACAGGTAAAGTTTGGGCCTCCCTTTGGTCCCCACTTTGCCTGGTTCGAGATGAGGTACCCTTATTGATGTTGTGTCCCCTCCCCCACCCCAGCAGTATCCTGCTACTGCCAATCCCTTTCTTATAGTATTATGAATGTTCAGGTTCCGCTTATTAGCGAGAACATGTGGTACTCAGTTATTTGTTTCTGTGATAGATCACTGAGTATTATAGACTCTAAATCCATACAAGTTGCTGTGAGGTTCATATGTTTGTCCTTCTTTATGGCCATGTAACATTCCATTGTGTATGTGTACCACATTTTAAAAATCTAGTCCAGTTTCGATGGGCAGCACAGTTGGTTCCATGTTTTTGCTATTGTGAATCTGCAACAAACATGCATGTGCAGGTATCTTTTTTGTAGAATGATTTGAGTTCCTCCGGGTATATTCCCAATAGGGGAATTGCTGGATCATATGGAAGTTCAATTTCTAGTTCTTTCAGAAATCACCACACTGTTTTCCATAGAGGTCACTTTGACTTAATGTGTAGGGGAGAGGATCAAAGGACTGAAGTATTAGTAGGCACCAGTACCAACCAGTTAACACCCACACAGGGCTGTGTCGTGGACTGTGTGTTCTGAACCTCAGCCTGGGGAGTGGAGAAAGGAGCCCCTCCATGGGCCAGGCCTTGTGACCGGGCCCTACCTGGTTGCCTTGGTAACTCTCTACAGCAGGCTCCAAGCTGGCTGTCACCTGTGTTAATGTCACCACTTTCAGGTGATACAGCTTGCAAGTGGCAGGAGAGATTGAACTGAGTTTCTCCCTGCCACTCTGATTTGAGGGGCAAAATACTTTCCCTGCTGACCTCCCTTTATGCCTGTGTGTCTTTACATAACCATATAAATTATATACTAAATATAATATATATAAATATAATGTATTATGATACATAAATATATATGAATATAATATATAATACACAAATATAATATATAAATATAATATAATATGATATAATATATTTATTATAATTTATATGGTTACCTAACATAATAAGATCTCATCTCTAAAAATATATATGTGTATACACACACACACACACACACACACACACACATACATTTTTTAGAGATGAGTTCTTACTATGTTGACCAGGTTGGTCTTGAACTCCTGGCCTCAAGCAATCCTCCCGCCTTGGCCTCTCAAAGTGTTGGGATTATGGGTATGAACCACACATGCCTGGTCACCAAATATTTTTAGTTGAAGCTTTGAGGTCCCAGTTAAAAAGCCAAGGACTCAGGAAGGGAATATGCCTTGCCCTCATCTCCTGATCGGTGACCACAAGATGGTCTTGGTCTGACCTTGTGCTGAGCAGAGCTCTGTGAGGGGCAGGGAGGAGGTCAGAGGAGCCAGGAATTAAGCTGATTTGCAGGTTTCCCAAGAAAGGGAAGAATGAAGACTTGGGTTCTTGGGAGCTTTCTCCGCGAAGCGTCTGGATCCCAGAGCAGCTGCCCTTGTTCAGAACAACCAGGCAGCTGAGACAAGTGGGCTGGGCTGGGCTGGGCCCGGATTAAAGCCGTTGGACGGATGACCTGCAGGGCCTTGAGTCCCTTCTACAGTCCCTACCGAAGCCAAGTCTTGGTTTCTGTGAGTTTAAGAGCCACGGAGGCTAGCACTCTAGGATTCCACTTCTGATTCTGTAAGGTTAGTAGTTGACTTTCCATTCTCTTCATCTAATAGTCTATTTATGGGCTCTGGAATCGGACAGACTTGCTTTTAAAACCCAGAATCTGTGATTTATCAGCTGTTGGACCTTGGGCAAATTACTTCACCTCTCTGCTCCTCAGTTTTCTGATCTGTAAAACAGCTTTATAACATAGGGAGGATGAAATAACTCAATATGTATGATGTGAACATCTCAGTACCTGGAGCTTCTTCATAAATCTTCATTTCCTCAGCAAGTTTTTGTTTTTGTTTTTACTTCAAAATAGACCCCAATTCCTACGTTTCTTCCTGTTTCCACTGTAACCATCAAGTCACCTTCATCTCCCTCCTGGCTTTTAGCAAGGACTTCCCAGTGGTCCCTCTGGTTCCGCTCTGGTGGTTGCAGCCACGCAAGCTTTGTGAAGGGCCATTAGAGCCTGTCACACCGCTGCTTACAGTCCTCTAACTTAGGGGTTCCCAACTGCTGGTCCGCGGACTGGTATCTGTCTGTGGTCTGTTAGGAATGGGGCTGCACAGCAGGAGGTGAGCTTCATCTGTATTTACAGCCACGCCCCATCACTCACAATACTGCTTGGTCTCCATCTCCATTCAGATCAGCAGAGGCCTTAGATTTTCACAAGAGTGCAAACCCTATTGTGAACTGTCAGTGCAAGGGATCTAGGTTGCACACTCCGTATGAGAATCTAATGCCTGGTGATCGGAGATGGAGCTGAGGCGGTGATGCTAGCACCGGGGAGTGGCTGCAAATACAGATTAACATTAGCAGTGAGGTTTGCACAGAGACCGTAATAAATCAATTGCTTGCAGACTCATATCAAAACCCTGTCAGTGAGTGACAAGTGAGTTGATGTACTTCAATTGTACAGCTGCATCTGGTGGCAGGCTTTAAGTCAAAATCCGACATTTTAAATTATATATTATTATATATATTTATTATATATATATAAAATAAAATCCCATTATTATATTTACCGTTTCCATTCGCACCTTTTTTAAAAAAAATGGTGAGTCGTATAATTATTTCATTATATATTACAGTGTAATAATCATAGAAATAAAGTGCACAATAAATGTTATGCACTTGAACCATCCTG
>NW_007251435.1:136755-142277 GCF_000164805.1 Carlito syrichta | reverse complement strand
CAACCCCCCCTGCCCCCACTGCCCCGGTCCATAGAAAAATTGTCTTCCATGAAACTGGTTCTTGATGCCCAAAAGGTTGGGGACCGCTGCTCTAACTGGACTCCCGCCGCAGCCAGAGTGACCCAGCACTTCCCTCAAGCCTTGCTCTCTCAACCAGCCTCCAGCCAGCCTCTGGCCTGTCTTGAGCAAGCCATGTTGGCTCACACCTCCAGTTCTCTGCACTGGAGATTTTCTGTCCCGGAAACACCCGCTCAGGCCCTGCAGGGTTGGTCTCTTGCCTTCCTCCAGGTCGGGCTCAAACGTGGGAGCGGTGCCCACCAGGTTCCCTCTGCTGATGACCATCACCCCCACTCTGCCCCATTCCCCCCTTTTCATGCGTCTCCTCCTCACCCACTTGCACACTCGGCCACTCCCCCAGGACGGCCACCTCCATGACAGCAGGGGCCTGGTCTGCGGTCATGGCTTTTTCTCCAGGAGCTGTCCCTGGGTCTGGACATTCAAAACTATTTATGGAAGTTTAAGAAACCGAATAAATATTAATTTTTAGGTTCTGTAAAACACAAGAGTGAAAGTCCTTTTAACAGAGGGGAAGGCGACGGAGTCCTTGGTGACGGCGGCAAACCACAGCTCATTCCGACTTCTGCTTGATTTGCCCTCTGCTTTCCTCTTGTGGGGACCCCAGCCCCAGGCCTAGATCTAGGGAGTCAAGCAGCGCACAGGGCAGGAAGAAAGGGAGCCATGCGCCTGCAGGGAAAGGAACGGGAGCGCCATAGGCGCGCCCTCTGGTGGGCACAAGCTCCGTGACAAGTCGAGGACCTGGATTCCCGGTCCAGGCTCTTCCCCGCTGCGTCCTGCAGCTCAGTTCTTGCAAGGTTCCCCGAGTGTGCCCGTCTCGTCAGACCGGAAGCCAGGTTTGGACTCTGCCTGTGCAGTCACCTGCCACCTGGTATTGCAGTCGTCTGGCTGCCCCAGGGGACAGGAGCCAGTGCTGGCTTTGGTCCATGTCTGGACCCCCGTGGCTAGGACTGTGGCATCTCTACCAAGCACATGGCTTTGATGTGTGCGTGGGGACGGACACTGTGCACTGAAGCCGGGGCCTACTCCCCGGGCTGCCCTAATCCTGTGAGTCACTCTCTCAGCATCCTGTTGCCTTTGTCTCAGAGTTTTATTATTCTTGTCATCTCTCACCATGGCCCCTAGAGAAAGGGCTTCCCACCGAACAACTCAGCTCCCTGCCAGGGCCTAGCAAGCTCCTGGCAGGTCTACCAATCAAGGAATGATATTCCTTCCTCCCTCCCTCCTTTCTCTTTCTCTCTCCCTCCCTCCCTTCCATCATTGCAACCCAATCACTGTGGAAAGTGGGAGAGGACAGAGTTTGGAACAGGGCCTGTGAGTGCAAGTCCCAGGTTCTGCCACCTACTCTCTGGGTACCATTTTCCCCATCTGTGACATGGGCTAGTGATCAGGCCTACCCTGCTTTGAAAAGCAAATGAGGTGTGTATCTGAAATGGAAGATCTGGGTCAACTTTAAAGTGTTGCCCAAACCTGACTAACGCAGTAGAATCATCTGGATTTGTTTTGTTTTTTTTGAGTTGGAGTCTCACTCTGTCGCCCAGACTGGAGTGCAGTGGCCACTCCCGGCCACTGCAGCCTCGACCTGCTGGGCTCCGGCGATCCTTCCGCCTCAGCCTTCCAAGTAGCTGGAACTATAGGCACACGCTACCATGCCTGGCTCATTTTGATTTATAGTAGAGATGAGGTCTCGCTGCCCAGGCGGATCTCGAACCCACGGGCTCAGGCAATCCACTTACTTCAGCCTCCCAAAGCACGGGATTACAGGCTGAGCCACCGAGCCCGGCTTGGATTTGTTGTTTTTAAAACTGAAAACTACCACCATCACCATCACTCCCCCCACACATCAAAGTTTAAAAATTATGTAACATTGACCGGGCTCGGTGGCTCAGCCTGTCATCCCAGCACTTTGGGAGGCCGAGGCGAGTGGATTGTGTGAGCCCGCGGTTCGAGACCAGCCCGGGCAATTTGGCGGGACCTTGTCTGTACAATAAATTTAAAATTAGCCGGGCATGGTAGCGTGCGACTGTAGTCCCAGCTACTTAGAAGGCTGAGGCGGAAGGATCACCGGAGCCCAGCAGGTGGAGGCTGCGGTGGTCAGGAGCGTGCCAGTGCCCTCCCGCCTGGGCGACGGAGTGAGACTCCAACTCAAGAAAGGAAAAAAAAAAAAAAAAAAGAAAGAAAGAAAAATTACATAACTTTAAAGTAAAATTCTGGAACATTTGGGAAAAAAGAGGTTTCTGGGGCTTTCTGGGGCTTGGTGAAGGCTCGTGCTCTGAGCCATACTCCAGGCAGCCTGGAGCTGCCTGCTTGGATCAGGGGTCTTCTTCATGGGGCCTCTTGGGTCCCAGAACTGGAGGGAACCTCACGCTCTCCTAGGCTGATGCAGCTCATAGCTGGGAAGGAAGCAGGCTCAGAGAATGAGGACTCGCCCTTCCACAGCCAGTGGGGCTGCGGTGGGCCGGGTGAGGCTGGGCCCAGGCTTCGTCACTGGCAGAAGTCAGAGGTGGGTCCTGGCCAAGGAGCTGGAGAGGCAGGGGTGGAACCTCCCAGGGGGCTCCTGCCTTCTCCCAGCTGCAGGCCTGTCTGTGCACACACCTGCAGCTGTGGGGAGGGAGAGGAGCCAGGCAGGGAATGGAGGCTGGAACACACACTGGAAGTCTCGAGAGCTGGTTTCTTCACGAGCTTGCTGTGCAGCCTTGGGAAAGCACTTACCCTCTCTGGACCGGCATTTAACCATCCCATTTATTAATTCAACAGCTATGTATTGACAAGCAATGGTGTGCTGGGCACCGGCTTGGATGCTGGAGACCCTTTAGGGAGCAAGGGAAGCACAGTTTCTGCTCTTGGTGCAGAGTGGAAACTGGAAAAAACAAACACTAACTAATGTGCTGAGCATCATCTGAGAGGAAGACCAAGTGCTGGGCTGGCACAGAGAAGGCGCATCTAACTGCCTGGGATGGGATGGTGATCCAGGAAGGCTTCCTAGAGGAGGTGACAAGGAAGCGTTCATTCCTCTCCTCCCCCTCCAGTCCTTGAGGGACACCTTCCTTTAGAACAGTTAGCAGAGGGAAGTTCTGTGTAAAGTCACTCCTGAGGGGGCTGCTCAGGACCCCACACTCCCAGCAGGCACCCCACCCAGCCTCGGGTGTCTGCAGGATATCGGTTTTCACTGTGGGTGGGGCAAGTTCAGTGTTTGTGTCTGTGTGGGAAGAGTGTTTAAAGCTTGCACTGAGTATGACTTTGCCCACAGTCTGCGGGAAGCCAGCCCAAACTGCGCCTGTCCCAGGGCCCCCTGGGAGTGCCAGTCTGTTCCCCCTTGCCCCCTCCCCTCTGATCAGCTCTCACTTGCCTGCACCCAGTGCCTAGCCTCAGTCCAGCCTCCATTCCCCTTCTGCAAATCCCTGGGTATGAAGGAAAGCCCCGAGGGAAGGGAACACACCTTAACGAGACAGCCAGGTCAGGTCTCCATCCTTCCAGTTCCCAGCTGGGAGTGGGAAGAGTCTGAGGATGAGAGGTCTTGGGACCCCTGGGGGAGGAGTCTGGGAGGAGAGTGCCAGGCTACAGGGAGGGGCCAAGCATGCTGGCCAAGCATGCTGGAAGAGACAATCCAGGGCTGAGAACCCTCACAAACTTGAAAATATCAGGTAGTGTGTCTTCTCTCTTTTCTTTTCTTCCCTTCCTCCCTCCCTCTCCTTCCCTTCCTTCCCTCCTCTCCCCTCTCCCCCCCTCCCTTCCTCCCTTCCTTTCTTTCTTTGTCTCACTTTGTCACCAGAGCTGGAGGACAGTGGCGCAATCTGGCTCACCGCAGCCTCGAACTCTGGGCTCAAGCAATCCCCTCTCACCTCAGCCTCCCGAGTAGCTGGGACTGCAGACTGCGCCACCTCACCCAGCTAATTTTTTATTTTTATTTTTTGTAGAGACAGGGTCTCGCTCTGTGGCCCAGGCTGGTCTGGAAACTCCTAGCCTCAAGTGATCCTCCCACCTCGGCCTCCCAAAGCACTGGGATTACAGATGTGGGCCACTGTGCCCAACTGTGTGTTTACTTTCAGCTGTCCCTCTCTGCCCACTCCCTCAGACTGGCCATCCTGGAGATGGGTGGCTTTTTCATATGGCATCTTCTTGGCATCTCCAGCCAAAGGTGTGGAGGCCGAGATGCTGGTTGTTTTATCACCGTGTAGGAGACCACTCCAAGGCACAGATGGCTTAGAACAACCACCATTTTATTTGTTCAGGATTCTGCACTCAAGGCTGGGATCAGCCGGTTGGTCCTGCTGGCTTTGTTGGGCTCGCTCGTGGGCATTAGCTGGTGGATCGGTGGGGGCAGGGGGATCTGAGATCTGCTGGGATGCTGGGTGATCGAACTGTTCTTCCTCTCTGTACAACCTTAGAACTGGCACAGAACCACTTCCTGCAGGTCGCCAAGTCACAGGCCCAGCCCAGACTCAAGATGAGCATGAATACCAGGGTGTGGACACTAGGGGGCGTGGTTCATGGGGCCACGAGTGTAAACGGCCATCACGGCTGCTGGAGGAGAAGGCAGCCTCGTGAACAGACCCTGTCCTTCAAACCCCTTCACTGTGGGTCTCACCGTCTTGCCTGTAGCACGGTTACACCAGCATACTACCATACACACAGTTTTTAGGGAATGACACCTTTTGAGAGCATGTTCAGGTCCCTTCATGCCTGCTTCGTTAGGAAATGCCCCTCTCCCACACCCAACTCAGACATCTCGTCTCCACCCCCTTATCACACTCTTGAGTCCTTGACCATCCAGGAGACACATCAGGCAACAATCATAGCTGAAGCCCAAGAGCGATGGTGGAATTTCAGGCCGAGAGTGCGGCTGCTAGGGAGTGTAAGAGGGGAAGGATTTCCCACTGCCTCTCGAATGACAGCAGGTCAGCCGTGCCAGGCCTGGGATATGGTGGCCAACATGTCTCCGGAAAGGGGGAAGGGACATTGCCTAAGCGCTGTGTCTTTAAGAGCGTTGGGCCAGAAGGAAGCGGTGTGACTGGGTGGTTTTGAAATGTACTGGGGCAGAGGGCAGAACCTCTTTTGAGACAATTTCCTAAACATAACAGCTTCCATGATGTCAGCCTCTGGGAGCTGAGGGTCACTGAACAAACCCTGCCTGGGAAATTGTGAGCCGCAGAAGTCTTATAAATGTGACCAAAAATTGCTTTTCAAAAGAAGAATATTTCATGTCTGTAGCATGCGTTATACGTCAGGCACTGTTCTAGGCTTTCAGACGCATCGACTTATTCCCCACAGAAGCCCTGTGAAGGACTTCTGTGGGGAATAAGTCGATGCGTCTGAAAGCCTAGAACAGTGCCTGACGTATAACGCATGCTACAGACATGAAATATTCTTCTTTTGAAAAGCAATTTTTGGTCACATTTATAAGACTTCTGCGGCTCACAATTTCCCAGGCAGGGTTTGTTCAGTGA
>NW_007251435.1:120023-136735 GCF_000164805.1 Carlito syrichta | reverse complement strand
GTAAGAGGGGAAGGATTTCCCACTGCCTCTCGAATGACAGCAGGTCAGCCGTGCCAGGCCTGGGATATGGTGGCCAACATGTCTCCGGAAAGGGGGAAGGGACATTGCCTAAGCGCTGTGTCTTTAAGAGCGTTGGGCCAGAAGGAAGCGGTGTGACTGGGTGGTTTTGAAATGTTCTGGGGCAGAGGGCAGAACCTCTTTTGAGACAATTTCCTAAACATAACAGCTTCCATGATGTCAGCCTCTGGGAGCTGAGGGTCACTGAACAAACCCTGCCTGGGAAATTGTGAGCCGCAGAAGTCTTATAAATGTGACCAAAAATTGCTTTTCAAAAGAAGAATATTTCATGTCTGTAGCATGCGTTATACGTCAGGCACTGTTCTAGGCTTTCAGACGCATCGACTTATTCCCCACAGAAGCCCTGTGAAGGACTTCTGTGGGGCTGTGAAGCCCCACAGAAGTCTGCTGTTCTTCCATTTTGCAGATGTGGAACTGAGGCTGAGCAGCTTACGCCTGTAAGTGGCAGCGCTGGGTCTGAGCCCCGGCAGCCTCCCTTCAGGGCCTCCTTAGGAAGGCTGGCTTTTTTTTGGCCAAACGGTAGGGCCCTGTGTCCTTCTTCACCTGAGCAGGGGTGTTGACACCTCAATCTATCACTTAACTTTGGAAAAGTTGCTGCTTCTAAGAATCAATGAATTAGAAAATTGTTCCTGGGTTGACACTGCTGTTATCAAACCAGTTTCTCTTTTTCTGGAGCTTTCTGTATCATGTATGTAATAATTACATATACATGTTTCATATACATATGTGAAGATATCAAGAAACAGAAATGGGCTGGGTGGCTCATGCCTGTAATCCCAGTACTTTGGGGGGGCTGAGGCAGGAGGATTGCTTGAGGTCAGGAGTTCAAGACTAGCCTAGGAACATAGCGAGACTCCTGTCTTTCCAACACATAACAAAATTAGCCAGGCATGTTGGCATGTGCCTGGAGTCCTAGCTACTGAGGAAACCGAGGTAGGAGGACTGCTTGAGCCCAGGAGTTTGAGACTGTGGTGAGTCGTGATCACGCCACAGCACTCCAGCCTGGGCAACCGAGCAAGACCTTGCTTCAAAAAAAATAAAAAGTAATAGTAAAATAAGATTAAAATTAAAAACAGAAACATACATGTATGTTTGTACTCCCAGTTCAGGACATTTTGACTAACTTATGGGTAGGCAAAAGAACATAATAAATAGTTTTGGGAATTAAAGAATAAACACAAGAAGAATTTCCCTCCAAGTTCAACAAGCACAATAATCCTCATATATACAACCCCTAGTCCTCAAATAAATAAAAGATGAAAAATACATGAGAAGAATAAACACAGGGTATGTGTCTTGACTGGATGGATATTTGCTGTTGCTAGAAGTTGAGCTGTGGACGACCTTGGGTATGAACGTACATGGCAATGACACTCGCAATGAGCTATCAGGGAGTACTGGGCATTGGGGTACAGTGGCTATGGCCCCCAGTGGACATTTTCTCATTGTGGATATTGGCTGTGGGTGGAAGCTGTCATTCATATGATAAACATTAGTTGTCAATACACATTGATGGGCAAAGCTGTATAAGCCCATGATGACCTCGGCTGTCATAGACATTGTCCTTGGTGGACATTAGGTAGGAGTTAACTTTAGCACTGGTGGACTTTAAATTCTGTAAGCACATAAAGTGAGCAGAGGAGGCCTCTGCCCTCCTGATTCCTGATAGTCTTGTTTGGAGAAACATCCTGTGAGCTGGTTCAGTGGTAGTTGGGTGGTACCCACCTCTCCATCTTCCCTTTCCCTCTAAAGCCTTGTGGCCAAGCCAGGGGGTTGTGTGATAACAAGAGAGGGAACCAGATGTGGTGGCTCATGCCTGTCATCCCAGCACTTTGGGAAGCCGAGGCAGGAGGACTGCTTGAACCCAGGAGTTTGAGACCAGCCTGGACAACAAAGTGAGACCTTGTTTCTAAAAAAATAAAAAAATTATTCAGGCATGATGGCACGCACCTGTAGTCCCAGCTACTTGGGAGGCTGATGTGGAAAGGTCTCCTGAGCCCAGGACGTTGAGGTTGTGGTGAGCCATTTTGGTGCCACTGCACTCCGGCCTGGACTCTGACTCAAAACAAAACAACAATAGATGGAAGTTTCTGCAATAGGAAGCGTCAAATCAGCTCTCTGAGCTGCAGAGGGATTGGGCTACACACAAAGCACATGGGCTCCCTCGTGCCACCCTGACCAACACTGTCAGGGTGTCAGACCCTTCCTTTTCTATAAGTGGCACGATCCAATCACAGCAGGGCTGGCCTCATGGGCAGCAGAAACTCAGAAGGACCCTGTGTTTGCTTTAATGCTCTGTTCTTGCCACTTGTAAAATCTTATTAGTTTTTTTTTTCTTTTTCTTTTTGAGTCTCACTCTGTTGCCCAGGCTGGAGTGCAGTGGCACGCTCACGGCCATTGCAGCCTCCACCTGCTGGGCTCAGGCAATCCTGCCTCAGCCTTCCAAGTAGCCGAAACCACAGGTGCATGCTACCACACCTGGCTAATTTTTTGATTTATTGTAGAGAAGAGGTCTCGCTAAGTTGCCCAGGCTGATCTCGAACCCCTGGGCTTAGGCAATCCTCCTGCCTCAACCCCCGACATGCTGGAATGATAGGCGTGAGCCAATAATTTTTTAAACAAGGAGCCCCACATTTTCATTTTACACCAGGTCCCACAGATCACATACCCACTTCTGTAGCACAGAATCCTGGCTACTTGCCATGGATACTTACACGGCTCCTCTCTGGGCCTCTGTCTTCCCCATCTGTGAAAAGGGTCCAATAAAAAAAGGACTTTGACTTTGATCTTTGGCTTTTTATACTCTCAGATTCATGAGCTCTGCACAGCTGGCCCGGCTCTGGAGGTGGGACAGGCAAGAATGTGAGAATTGCCACCTGATGGATGAAGCCAGGCCTAGACTGCATGTCTCACCTGCATGGTGACAAGAATACTTGGTACAGCTGGGAGGAGGAGAGGGAGGCCTGAGGAGCATGTGTCCAGCAGATGGAAGCTGCATTAGGAATGACTGATGGGAAATGTGTGTGGCCCTGCCAGATGGTGATGAAAACCATGCCTTGGTTGCCTCCTCAACTCTAAGACTCGACTGACATGGTTGAATGTCTATCCATGTTAGACAGAAGAGTCAAGATCCTGCAGAATAAAGAGTATTGTCCTGGCTGGATGTGGTGGCTCAGGCCTGTAATCCCTTTGGGATCGCTTGCACCCAGGAGTTTGAGACCAGCCTGGGCAACAAAGTGAGACCCTGCCTCTATTAAAAAAATTACAAAAAGCCGGGCTCGGTGGCTCAGCCTGTAATCCCGTGCCTTTGGGAGGCTGAGGTGAGTGGATTGCCTGAGCCCACGGGTTCGAGACCCGCCTGGGCAGCGAGACCTCATCTCTACAATAAATCAAAAAATCAGCCGGGCGTGGTAGCGCACGCCTGTAGTTCCAGCTACTCGGAAGGCTGAGGCGGAAGGATCGCCGGAGCCCAGCAGGTCGAGGCTGCGGTGGCCGGGAGCGGCCACTGCACTCCAGTCTGGGCGACAGAGTGAGACTCCAACTCAAAAAAAAAAAAAAAAAATTACAAAAAATTAAAAAAAATATTGTCCTAGAGTTCTACAATCCTAAAACCATAAAAATTTTCGGTTCAGAGTGAATTCTCAAAATGTGACTCTACGACTGCCTGGTTCTGTCATCTACTTTGTGGTTGAACAAGGGAGGGAAAGAGCGTTTACAGGATGTCTGTGTTGTGCCAGGCACAGTACTTGGCTCTTCGCAAATGTTGCATCATTTCTTCATCTTACAATCCTGGGGAGGGAGTTTTCATCCTCAATTTCCAGGCTCAGAGAAGTAAAGTGACTAGGCCCAAGTCACACGACTGGCTTGTGACGGACCCAGGATTTCAACCCTTTTCTGTGAATTCCTAAACGGACTCTTTGCTCTAGCCTCTGTGATGCTGTGAGATTTTAACGCCCTCACTCTAGGTGCCAGGATTCCCAGAGGACGGAGTGGGCAGGATGAGGATGGTCTGGCTGGGTGGGTGGGGAGGGACCTGGCGCCCGCCCTGACCTTGGGTGTCTGGCTATGCGTGACCACGAGGTGGCGCTGCGGGCTGGAATCCTCCGCACCTGGCCAGAGGGGTGCGAAGGTGCCAGGTTCCGCGAGGGGTGCAGCACTGCGGGGTCTTCGGCTCTCCCTGAGGCACGCGGGAGGCCCTGTTTTGCAGCTCAGGGCAGAGGTGACCCGCCCAGAACTCACTCCTGCAGAAGCCCCTGCGCCCCTTCTCAACCTTGCCTCACTTTCTCCCTACATTTAAGGCCCCTGTGTCTCATGGCCCTCACCCAAGGATCCCTTCCACAAGCAGGGCTTTGGGAGGATCCAGACCCACTGGTGGAAGCACCATGACCCCCACCTGCATTCCAAGGCTCTCCTGTCTCAGAAAACATGGGAGGGGTGGAGAACACAGAGGAGAACTATGGGCCCTGGGGTGTCACCCTGACCCTCCCACCCCATGCCTCAGCCCTTTCCGCTGACCAGTGGGTGCCGACCTTGGGCTCAGGGCCTCTGGTTGGCCCTTCTCCTGGGGAGGCCTGATTTACAAGATGGCAGGCTCCCCACCGATGTCCATGGCCTGAATGTTCAACGCTCTGTGCCACTGACCCCTCATCCAGGATCTCGCCCAGGGGCGAGGCCCACTTGTCCAGGTTGTTCCTCGCGGCTGTGTGGATAAGCCTCCCCCAGGGCACCTTCCTACCTCCCCCCACAGGGCTCACAGTGCTGTTCTGACAGTCGAGTGTCATGTGTCCTTCCCTCTCCCATCCCAGGAGGAATGCAAGTCCCCCTAGGGCAGAGACTGGGTAGCCTCGCCTTCAGGTCCAGTGCAGGGCCTGGCAGAGAGTAGGTGTCAGGAAGAGCTTGCTGGTGGTGGTGATGGTAAGGAGTCTTCCTGTAGATTTTGGCCAGTTGGAACAACATGGTGACAGCTGCCACCCAAACGAGGTGGAAGCGAGCTCCCAGCCACCGGAAGCATGCCAACAGGAGTTAGGGCACCTAGGCAGTTGAAAGATCAACAAGGTTTGGACAAAATGCCACTGGGGGTAGGGGGAGCTCAAAGGACACTTCTGAGGTTAGGAAGGAAGTCCATTGGACAGGAAGGAGGTTGAGGCAGGGATGGGAGCAAGGTCCCACAGTAACCTCTGAGCAAGGCCGGGGCTCAGGCCTGCCAGGGCCTGGCCAACTCACAGCTGCGCTCAGCTCAAAGGACGGTGGGTGGAGCTGGGGTGGCAGGGAAGGGGGGTAGGGGGAGGTGCAGGCTGTGAGGAAAGGTCCAGTGCACCTGAATAACCACCTTCCTCATGTCACCTACTCCCCAGATACCGGGAGATTATTGGGCTTTTCGGGGAGAACGAGCTGCCTGGGCAGGGCCTAACCTGTTCATTCTTGTGCCCCCAGAGCTCAACCCAGGGATTGTCAGTGGACGCTGGTTACATGAAACACCAGAAAGAATTCTTTATAGTGTTTATTAAACCGAGGACTAGACAGGTGCTGGGCTGGTGGGCAAGACACAGCTGTCCCTGCCCTGTGGGCGTCTCTGGGGGACCAGCCCCTGATGCCCATGTGGCCACCGACGGCTGGCTTCCACCCAACACCCCCAGCACAGGCCCAGGACAGTATTACAAAAGTGAACCAATGCGACCCTTTTCTTCTTTTACAAATGATATGTTTCCATCCCCTGCCAGCAGGGGTGGGGGCGGGGCTTAAAAGTGACAGTCCATTAAAAAGGCAACCACTTTTATAGAATGAAGAGAAAAGAGCCCAGGGCTGGGAAGATGAGATGCTGCCCTGGGGTGGAGCACAAACATGGATGGGGGAGACCCTGCCTACTCCCGCATGTTCCTGGGGGGGGGGAGAGATGGGCTGCTGGCCTCAGGGCCAGGGGGACTGAACCCAGAGGGCGCTCGGAGCCCCACAGCCAGATGGGATTCCCACACTGCATCAGCTCCTCGGGGGAAGCCACGTCTCAGGGGAAAGGGGTTGTGTTTCCAGTCTGGACACTGGGGAACCCCACCCCGGGGTGTGCAACTGGCAGGGCTGGGATGACGTGCCCTCGGCTCTGAAAGGCAAAATGGCAGCCTGTGGCACACTGCTGGTCACTGAGCCCAGAGACCCACTTCTGAGGTCCTTGCCTGTCCTGCACCCCTGGGGATGGCAGGGAAAGGCACAGACCACAGCAAGGGGGCCCAGGAAGGGAGGAGAAGGGGCTTGTGAAAGAAGTCAGGAAGGTGCAAAGGGCCCAGCCTGAGAGGCAGAAGGCCGGGTTCCAGTTGTGCTCCTGCCCCTGCAGGAACTCAGGTTGGCATCTCTCCTCTACTAGGCCTCAGTTTCCCCATTTGGCACATGAGGAGTGTGGACTCTTCTCTCCAGTTCCTTCTATTATTAGGGTTCTACTCAGGGTTCCAGGGGGAGAGAAAAGGATGAAGTGGGCCTCACGGGCCCACAGCAAAGAGCTATGTCATAAAAAAAAAACAAAACTCATGCCTGAGGACTGGACTGTGGGCCCAAGGGGACACTCAGCCCAGTGGACCTGAACTCTGTCCTGCAGCAGTGGCTCCCAGCCACCCTCCTCCTGTCAGGTCAGGTCGGCACAAGGGAAGGCACTTGGGGGCAAGGGGGAAGGGGAGTGAGAAGGGACCAGAGTGGGTTTGGCATCGAAGTCCCTCTGCTCACGTTCTGGGGGATGACACCGACAAAGAGGCAAGGCTTTGCTCCCAGGCCCACAGCCCCTCTCCGTCCATGGCTCCCGTGGTGATGCCGCCACGTGGGCCTACAGGTGCCCCCCGGCACTGGCACGTTAAAGCATAAGTGACTCAGGACCTGAGCAAGCCCGGGGTGGACATCTGTGAGGGGCCCCGGGCCACGACATTCGTCACAGGACGTCAGAGCCCCCGGCAGCAGATTCCCGGGTGTCTACGCAGCGCAGAGCCACCTTGGGGCTGGAGCCAGGCTGCCGGGGGTAGGCGCCCTCCCGTACCAGGCGCCGGCACCGCACCCCCTGGCCCACGCTGACGCGCTGCAGCGCCGGGAGGTGGAGAAGCAGCATCTCGGGCAGGGGGACCAGGCCTGTGCCCGAAAGGTCCAGTTCCTGCAGCGAGCCCAGGCCTGAGAACGCCTCGGCACCTGCCCACTTGAGTTTGGGGTTGCCCGACAGGTCCAGGACCTGCAGACCTGGCAGCTCACGGAAGCCGTAGGGTGCCAGCTGGGGGAGCTTCTGCAGGCTGGCCAGCGACAGGTGTGTTAGGCCTGTCAGCCCTGCGAAGGCGCCCGGGCCGATGGCAGCCAGAGGGTTGCCATCCAGGCTCAGGTAGCGCAGGGGCAAGTCTCGGAGATCAGGCACGGCGCGGAGCTGGTTCCAGGCCAGGTTCAGGCTCTGGATGGTGGGCGTGGGCTGGCCAGCCCGCGCGGGGTGGGGCGTGAGGCGGTGGAGGAGGTTGTGGGAGAGATCCACGTGCAGCGCCCGGCCCTGGCTGTGGGTGGTGAAGGCGGATGCCGAGACCTCCCGCAGCCGGTTGTGGCTGAGGTCCACGTCGCTCAGGGGCGAGCTGGTGAAGCTCTCGGCCGGCAGGGCTGCCAGCCCGTTGTGACTGAGGTCCAGCGACTCCAGGTAGCGCAGGCGAGAGAAGGCGGTGGGCGAGATGCTGGTGAGCCGGTTGTGGCTGAGGTCCAGGCCAGCCAGTGTGGTGTAGCCTGGCCCTGCCAGCGCCGACTCGTTCACTGTCTCCAGCCGGTTGGAGGACAGGTCCAGGTGGGCCGTGTCCAGAGGGATGGGCACGGGCACGATGTGCGGGCCCAGGCCGCTGCAGTCCACGCGGGTCAGGCTGAAGCTGTCGAAGAGGCCGAAGGTCTCCACCTCACACTGGCACCCGGGGAAGCACGGCCGCGTCGTCTGGGCTCTGCTCACGGCCAGCAGCAGCAGCAGCAGGGGCCACGGCATGGTGAGGTCTGGAGGGAGAGCCGCCGGTGAGGCGTGGATGTGCCAGAAGGTCCTGACCCCACCCCGTAGGACATGAGCCCATGTGCCTGAACACAGATGAAAGTTGCCAGAGTCCCTGTCCTCCTGGAATGCTTCTTGGAAGATCCCTCCTAATACCTGGTTCCCATTCCTCTCTGGCCTCAGTCTCCCCATCTGTATGATAAAGGGGCTTAGGACAGATTGGTGGATTTTAAACTGGAAGCGGCAGACCCTTTTCTTAAATCAGACCAGTGCTGAAGACGGGCCTGCTCTGGCTGAAGTGAGGGATCCTGGAGCCCACCATGCTTGCTCTCCACCCCTGCAGCAATGTGCTGCAGAGTCAGCTTGGAACCCCCTGGACTAGATGATTTCTGGGGCTGGCCTCTCCCGCTTTGATGGCCTAGGGTCCCCACCAGGTCCACAAGGGAGGGGTTCTCATGCAGGGCAGCGGGGCTGGGGTGCTCCCTCCTCCTTAGCTGGGGGCTGTGCTAGCTAGGGCATGGCCTCACCTAATCCTCGCAACCATGCTACAAGGCAGAAAGTCCTTTTGCCACTTCACCAGGAGGGAGGGCGGGGCCTAATTAAGAAATGTATAGCCAGGAGCTGAGAGGAGCAACCTGCTGGGTGCACGCAGAGGAAGCACCGCCTGCTGCTGTGCCGCGGTGGAGCCAGGCCTGAGACCCACTTGGCCTTCCTGACCAGGGTCCCCTCCCTGCAGTGGGGCCTGCAGTGTACCACCTCACCCCCTCCTCCCACTCACCCTGTCCCTCAGCCTGTCCTCCAGAGGCAGGATCCTCCCTTCCAACTGGGGACCCTGTGTCTAGACTCCCCAGTGGGTCTTCGGGACACCCAAGTCCCTTGCCCCCATGACCTGCCCCTCCCCTCAGCTGAAATGGCTATTGCATCTCTTTGGCCCTTCCTTCAGCCTTGGGCAGGCAGCTGGGCTGGCTCCGCAGCTCTCCAGATGAAGAAACAGGCTCAGAGAGCAAAGGGGCCTACCCAATCCAGTAAAAGGCAGGGCAGGACTAGAATCCAGGCCCACTCCATGGTGGCTCCTCTATTCACATCTGCTGCCTCGCAGGCATGGCAGGGTGGCTGGCAGGGAGGTGGGGCCCAGGAGGGCCTTTTCCCACTGACACATGCTATGACGCCAGCTGTTCCCCCACCAGGGCCTCAGTTTCCCTCTCTGTACAATCATAATGGTAACAGCCACAGATGCCAGGCACTGTTGTATATGCTGTCACATCTAATGGCCACACCCACTTCAAAACTGCACATTCAGAGCTTGTGTTTCTGTCCACCGCAGCTCCTGGGACAGTGGCACTCAGTGGTGCTAGCATGAGGATGAAGGGCTGAGAAGTGAGAGCTTCTAGCTGGACCTCTGGACAGTCTGTGGCTCTCCCTCCCCCGCACAGCTGCCTCAGCCTGGGAGACTCCAGAAGGCACTGAAACTCCTTCTGGCAGGGCTCTTCACCTGGGTGGCCCTGCTCTGCGCCTCCACCCTTCCTTTCCCTCTGGCCTTTGGGGAAGGGATCCTGGTCTGCCCACCTTCCAGACTGGGGGGGCGGTGGGGGTGAGCAGGACAGCATTATCAGCCCTACATGCAACATTAGAAGGCTAGCCGCTTGATCTGTACTCTGGCTCTGCCGAGGGGGGGCGGGTGGGAGGATGGAGAGGGGAGGGAGATTTGGGGCCTCCTCTCCCCTGCTCTCTCAATGTGGGCCCCTCCTCTCCCACCCCTTTCTTTTGTAGAGGCCAATTTGAGGATTAAACCCGGCCCAGGTGCATCCTGGGCTTGGTCCCAGCTGAGGCGGGACAAAGTGTTCCAATGTCTGGAAGCAAAAGGAAAATATGAAGTTGCTTCAGGCCCCCTTTGTTCCCCGGGGTGAGCTCCTCACCGCAGGGCTCGTTACCACCAAGGCCCCACCTCCCCTGCTAAGCTGATCTGCCCATACCCACCCTTCCTGGGGTTTAAACAAACACTGTAGAGGTCCCAAGATTGCCCTGTGCTTCCCAGAGGTGATTATACAAGGGGTCTGTGAGGTGCCAAGCGGCCTCTCACGAGCTCCTGCTTATGCAACCCGCAGCCCAAGCACGGCCCCAGTGCTGCCCCGCCGAGGGGGCCTCTGGCTGCCCCTCAGGCCTCAGCCTTGTCCTCTGCACCACAGGGTGGCAATCTCCGCCCTGCCCTCCTCATCTAAGTTGACCAGCCCTCCCTGTAATGAGCTGCAAACTGTGACGAGCTGGACACGTGCGCAGGACCCTCACCACGGATGGCCAGTAGATATGGAACAGGGGCAATGGGAGTGACAGCTGATGGAAAGGGGGCAGGATGGATAACCGCATTCACGGATGCGCCCGGACAGGCCCAGGTTCCTTTTCAGCCTTGCACAGTGGACAACTCCCTCGGGGCTCCAGCCCAGCGGGGTCAGTAGTGGCAGTCAGAGCCGGTCCTCACTATGTGCTAGTCTGGACATCCATTCCCTTACTCAGTCCTCATAGTTGCTCCATGAGGCCGGCAGTCTCATCCCCACTCTAGAGTAGAGGAATGCAGGTGGCAGAGCACTTTAGCATGAGCCACATGTGGAACTGGGTACCTGTGGGAAGTTATCGGTAAGTTAAATGGAGAGGACAATCCCTTCCCCAAGGAGTTGCTGTGAGGACTCGAAGTCAAGTGCAGGACACCCTGCACAGCGCCGGGACACCGACTGACGCAGTCAACAGGTAGACGAGGTTCCCACAGAGAATGCAAGGACCCTTCCCCGCCTCCTCACCGTGCTTCACAGGGCAGCCGTGCATGGTGACAAGTCCCAGAGGACAGTCAGGAGCCCTAGGTCTCCCTGCTCTGCTATGGAGTGCTACCACCTTTGGACAAGTCGCCTCCTCTCTCTGAGCCTCAGTTTCTCCAGCCTCACAATAAGAGGTTTAGTCTAGATAATCTAACTCCAGAGTCTCAGGATTTTAAAATTTAACAAAAGCATTTACTAAATCTCTACTAGGTATGTACAAAGAACTGGGCTAGGCCATGAGGGGTGTGTGTGTGCAGGATGAGGGGATGGATACCAGAGCCTTGTCCTCACAGGGCCTACAGATCACCTGTGGAATAGAAGACCGACTTGTAACAAGATCACTAATGCCAGTCTCGGCCTTGGGAGACCCGGACACTGGTCCCAGGCCCGCCACTCTCTGTGCGGCCTGCGTGGTTTCTTTTTTTCTTTGAGCTTTGGCTTTCCTATCTGTGTAACAGTAGTCATTCTGCCTCCCTCTGGGACCCATGCTCTACCCTCTGGTGGAAGGGAGAGGAAGACAGGTGGCTACCAGAGAAGGCCGAGGGAGAAGAGGGATCTCTGGGCCAAGGTACATCACTTTTCCCCAAACCCCGACCTGCAGATAAAAGATACCCACTGATCAGGATACATCACGAACATGCAGAGAGGAAAGGCTTAGAAACTGCATCTCTTGTGGTTTGGGGGCCACACTGTAAGGCCCTCCAGGACAGGGGTCATGAGTTTCACACTGCTGGGCCCGCAGTGACTCTAAGTTTGCTGATGGCTAGCAGGTTCAGGCAGGTCTCCCCACATGATACCCCAGGCTCTGCTATGAGTCACTCTCTAAAACAGCTTTGGTCACATCATTCCCCTTATCAAAAACCTCTCGGGCTCTGCTTTTACTACAGAAACCAAATTCTCCTGGACACGGAGACTTCTGCAAGTTGTCACCACCTTCTTCCTCCCACCCCATCTGGATTGAAGCCCTCTTTAGTAGCCAGGAATGGCCTTCACCTTGACAGCCTCTGAGCAACTCTCGGCCTCTGCTCACACTATTCCATCTTGGAGAATTCCAGGGTTGGGAGCTAGAAGGCCCCTTACAGATCATGGGTGACTGGAGCCCAGGGAGGGGCAATGACGGTAAGTGATGGCTGAGCCGGGCCCAGCATCTGGGACCTGATGCCTACCACTGCTGCCAGCACCGCACGCATCCACCCAGCTAGCCCTGGCCCCGCCGGCAGAACAAAGCCCGTTCTGTCCACGCAGGCTCCCGGGTCACCCTCCCTCCCGGTCTCTCACACCACGGGCCATGGCACGCCTCCTCTGCCTTCAGACAGTTCTCTGCCATTGGTTCCCACCTGTTTCCTGGCTTGACATGAGAGCTGCTGGGCAGTGCCTTGCCTTCTTCACCTGTGTGTCTCATCTCCTCCCTGGGGTCAGAGCCAGGCCTGGTGGGTGGGTGCACAAAGGAAGAGCGGGATGACCAAAGGGCCCAAGGGTTAAGGGTTAACCGCTGGACTCAGACCCTGGTGCGAGTCCAGCTGTGTACCTACTGGCCTTGGGCAAGTCTCAGCCTGGTTAACTCTGAATGTCCCCAGTAGGGATAAGAGCAGTTGTTGAGAGGATTAAAGTAACAGGATGGGAAGCAATGTGCTCACTGTCTGCCAGGTGCCAAGTGCTCCATGCGTGACAATGATGGAGGGGATGATGGTGGGGAGGACTTCCTGAAGGCGATGAGCGTGTGATTCTTCACGCTCCATGTTCCCAATGCCTGCAGGCCTGAGGTCGCTTGTTAACATTTTCCAGTCACTTTGCTGGTGTCCTTCTCTGAGGACATCTCTCGGGTTAGGCGTTCCAGCCTGGGCCCTCCTGGCCCCAACTGCCCGCCCTGGTGCTGCACCACAGCGTCTCTGCTCCACAGAGTTGCCAGCTCCCTCTGCCACACCCTCCCTGACAACCTCAACAGGGAGCCCCTGGCATGGGCCCAGCACCCACCTGAGACAGGCCTTTGCCTCGACCAGCTGCTCCTCAGAGCAGAGCTGCCTCCCACTCCGCTCCCCTCAGCCATGAGCTCACTCGAGCTGACGCCAATGAAATCCCCAGGTGGAAGTTCCACAAATGTCCTGCCCTCCAACCACTTAGTCAGCTCTGGAAACGCAAAGCACAAGGAATCTCAAGGCCAGAATCCCGGAGCCTTGAGGCCGGCTCTTCTAACAGACCCACTAATGCTGTGCATCTGTACAAACACATCAGCCCATCAGATCCCCTCCACCAGCACGTCACTTCTGCCTCACCACATCCCTGAGCACGGGGATGACTGTTCCTGCTTTGCAGACAAGGGAAATGAAGTGATTCAGCTGGGTAGGGGAGGACCCAGGACTCAACCCCAGACATCTCAAATTCATTCTGCTTCAACTTACAAAGGAGCACGCCTGGATGGCAGCTTAGAGCTGGTTGTGCTGGACTGTAGTTGCATGTTTATCTGTCTGTCCTTCTGTGGGTAGGGATGCCATCAGCCTCATTTTTATGCCCTTGGAGCTGAGCACTGGGCCTGGCACAGCACGGGTCATCTGTGAAGATACCCAGGCGCTTAGAACACTCACCAAAGGGCACCTCTTGGCTGTTCCCCTGCTCTCAACTATCACCTGTCCAGTCACCCTGCAACATCAGCAAGTTAGACGGCATCATAACTCTTACAACTGTGTCAAGCCAAGAGAGCTTTAGGGGTCTGTCCCGAATTACACAGCCAGTGAGGACAGGGCCGGACTTGGGACCCAGGGATTCTGACACCCAGGTCCAGCTCCCCCAATGACGATGTGATTCCTGGTGCAGGGGGGACCTGGAGGCCTAGCAGCCTCACCCAAGGAGGATCATCTCCAGGAAGACAGGGAAGGCTCCTAACACTACTGTCTCCTTCCAACATGTCTTCTTCCGGAAGGTTTCCAGCTTACCAACAATCTGAGGCAGCACATATGGACACCAGGCAAGCAGCAAAGGAAAGGGCCGTTGTAGCCAGGCAGACTGGGTCCCAACTCTAAAGGCCTCAATGTGGTGAGGCTCATGTGTGCCCTCAGTCTGCAGAGTCTGAGCTTCATCTGTAACGTGGTGATAACCCTAGAGCTGTTACCAACAGGCCACTGTGATGATGGCATGAGGTAACTGAAGACCCAGTCTCGGGCTTGGCAAACACTGGTGCTGACTGCATGCTGATTTCTGGCCCCTAATGGGTGATTTCAGGGGCCAGGGAGGCAAAAGGAGCAGTGACACTGGCAGATGCTAACAAAGGCAGGGCGGAGGCCGAGGATGGAGAACCCACAGTTCACCCCTAAGGCCTGGATTCCTTCTCGCCTCCTCCCTCTCCTGGATTCCGCAGCTGGCAGTCACCTCACCCTGTCCAGGTGGGGCTCATGAGGCCTACTGGCCTGGCTGCTGCAGCCTTGCTCCCAACCCCTGCCTCTGATTGCCACCATGCTGGGTGCCAGAATATACTTCCCACTAGAAGGCCGGGTCCTACACGGCTCCCTTTTTAAAATCCATCCCACAAAGACAGCTTTTGGGTTCAGCTAGAGGCCCGTGACTTTTTTTGTGTATCATGCCAACTCTCACGCATTTGATTCAGAAGCCACCACTGTGAGGCCTTCCCAATCTAACCTGCCCATCACCCTGTAAAGGGTCACCCTCTCTCTGGGCTCCACGGCCCCCAGGCTTTCCCTGTCAACGCACTGACCCACTTCGTAGTCTGTGGCCATCTATGAATCTGTGTCTAGCTCCTCGCCAGCACGAGGTCTGGCCACGTGAGGGGGATAAACCAGATGAATGAAATGCTGTGGACAGAAAGCGTCCTTATGTCCACAACCTTGCAGGATACTGAGGGCTCTGCCAGGCGGTGGGACCAGAGTAGATGCTGTCTCTGCCTTCTATTGTCAGTGCAATCCAACAAATGTCTGCTTGGTGTAATATATGCTACGAACCACTTTTTCACTTTACTAGCAAGTGTAACTCATTGTCCTATTTGATAAAACAGATCAGTGGAGCAGAAATTCATATCCTCATTTGAAGGATGAGGAGACTGAGAATCAAAGGCAGAGTTACTTGTCCCAGGTCACAGAGGTAGGAAGCAATGAAGTGGGAGTAAAATCCAGGTCCTTCTGATTCTAAGAGGCTGGCACACTCAGCCTCCACACTGGTCTCCCAGCCTCCAGCTCCACCCACAAGCCAGAGGAAGCTTTCTTCAAATGACCAACTCCTCCCCCCCCCACCATGCTGTGCCCGTTTAAACTCCTACAGCTGTCCAAAGTCTACAGGTTCAAGTCCCAGCTCTTAGGCCTGGCATTCAAGGCCTTAGTGATTTGGTCCCTGTCTCTCCTCCTAGCCTCAAGTTCAATTCTGGTCCCCACCCTCAAGGCCTTGCACCTGACAGTCCACATGCTGACCACCTGTGCTGTGTTTATGCACAGGTCTTGTAATAGCTGTTCCTTCTGTGGGAGACCCTTTTTGCTTCCTGAGCAGGAATAATCTCTGTCAGGCCCTTCCCCCCGGGCTATTCCCATGGAACCTCTCTTAGAAAGTGCTTTGGCCAGGGCGCATCCAGGGTGGACCCAGCGCTCTTCAGAAGTAACCTCATTGCCCAGAGCAGCTTTGCCCTGAGAAAGGATGAGTGAACTCTTAAGGGCATCCCCTGCTTTGAGCCAGAAGTTATGATTAAGAAGAAATTCCATCTGTACTCTACCCACTTACAATCTGTCATGTAAAAGATAAGAGGAAAAAGAAAAGGCCGAGTGTGGTGGCCCATGCCTGTAATCCCCACACAGGAGGATCACCTGACCCCAAGAATTCAAAACCAGCCTGGGCAACATAGTAAGACCTTGTCTACACAAAAAAGTAAAAAAATTAGCTGGGCACGGTGGTGCACCTGGTAGTCCCAACTACTTGGGAGACTGAGGTGGAAGGATCCCTTGAGCCCAGGAGTTCGAGGCTGCAGTGAGCTATGATCTTGCCACTGCACTCCAGCCTGCACAACAAAACGAGAACCTGTATCTAAAATAGACAGACAGAAAAATAGACAGATAAGGGGGAAAAGGCAACCCTTCATCACTTCCCTCCATTTTTCACTGGCTCATCAGCTTTTGCCTTTCACCCTGGTGTGGGAAGAGGGGCAGTCCACAGGGCTTCTCCAGGCTGTTGCATTCCAGCCTTTCCTTGGGGGAAGCAAATGGGTGCGCGGGAATTGGGCAATTCAGAATGGAGGTGTATATTAAACATCCAAGTGTTCCCGGGTTCTGGGATCTCAAGCAGTCAGCCAGAACGGGAGGGGAGGAGAGAGGCTGTCAATACCTCCCTTTCAGAAGGGAAGCCTAGGCTGGAGACAGAAAGGAAAGTGCTCATGGTTGCCTCCTTCCCAGGTTAGTGGCCTGTACTCTTCTGTCACACTGGCAAAGTTCTAGGTTAGAGACTGGCGTGGCAGGTGGGGAGGAAGGTGTTTAGGGTTATCTTAGCGACCCAGGCTCAAAAACCCAGCAGGCTCCCGCCGCTCTGAGCCTTCCCTCTCCGGTCAGTCCCCGTGCTCCGCAGCCTAGACTTATCCGAAGGGCGGAGCGCGCAGCGAGGAAAGAAGGATCGAGGTTCCCGAGTCACCTCCCAGCCGCCAAGTGTGGGCGGGCGCCGCAGAAGCCCGCCGGTTACCCCCTCCGCAGCTCCGCGAGGCGGGGCTCGCCCCCTTCGTAACAGGGGACCGCGACTCAGCCAAGCCGAGCAACTTGCCAGAGCCGCACGGGGGCCGGCGGCCGCCCCATCTAAAGCCAGAGTGCACACGACTCTCACTCCCCGCAGTTCGGCTTGGAGTCCCGCACCGGTCGGCGCCGCGGGCAGACCCGGCT
>NW_007251435.1:116834-118577 GCF_000164805.1 Carlito syrichta | reverse complement strand
GCGTGTGCGTGTGTGTGTGTGTGTGTGTGTGTGTAGAGACAGAGAAAGAGAGAGAAACTACGAATCTGAAGCAGAGAAAGACTGGCCTAAAGACGAACCCACAGGGAGGAGAGAGCTGGCTTGGGCGGAAAAGCTGGCAGGAGAGGGGAGAGAGTCAACAGTCTTATTTTTTTCTTTTCTGGAGGGAACCACTGACTTCTAGTTGGAGTTCTAAGAAGGGACACTGTGCTGTGACTAGGCAGCAGTATTCGTCTTTTCCTCCCTCTGCAACTTATCCTCTCCTCACCCCTATTTATGCTAAAAGGTCAGGAAAGCATCCGAAAACTTTAAAATGAAGGGTTGTAGGGGGAAATTGCCTGGTGGATGCATTCCTAGAAGTGGGTAGTTAGGAGTGTGTGCCACTCCCAGTCTACACTCCCAGATGGTGGGACGAGGCAGTTCTTGGCTCCTGGGAGACAATGGTGACAGGGTTGAGAGAGGCTTTGGCCTTGGGGCCTGGACCTCCCAGGAACTTCTCCCCACTTTGCGGAGGGCCCCTGGGTGCAGAGATTGGGCAAAGTTCCCGCCACAGTGGCTCAGACTTGTTACAGCCAGTCTGTTTGCTTCTTCTTTCCTTATTACTTTTGTTCATTAATTAAAAAAACAATTGCTTGGGCTTGTGTGCGTGCACACATGCATGCACCTGTCTGCCTGGGGAAGAAGGGAGGCAAGTAGGGAAGTGGTGAGGCAGGAGGAGAGGCCACTACCCCAGGTCTTGGGGCGGCAAAATCAGATCTGCTGCCCAGATAACAAAGTGCTTTTGCACATCCTCGCCCTGGGAGGTGAGGGTCATTGGGTGGCCTTGGGGATTCACCTGTGGACCGTGCCAGTTAGAGGGGCGCAGAGAGAAGGCTGGGAGCCTAGTCTTATCTGTGTGGGAGCAGGGAGATCTCCTCTTTCTCCTTTCTACCCATCCTCCCCCAGTTTGAATCCTGGCTTCCACAGCTAGGAGGCTTTCAGGGATGGCGCAGCTCAGATTCCTCACCAGTCTATGAAATGGTATAGATAGGCCCCTTTGTGTCCAGTGTCTTCCTCACAGTGGGGCTTAATAACAGGGTTGCTGGAATTCAACTCTGCTCCCCCTAGAGCCCTAAGGGAGGAGTGGGAACTCTTTGATTTCCCATCTCCTCACCCCTCAAGGTTCCAAGCCTGGCTGTGAGAGAGACCTGCAGTTAGTATCCTGGGAGGGCCAAGCTTGGGCAGGGTTCAGGTTCCAGCCCTGCCACTTCCCAGCTCTGTGTAACCTCAGGCAAGTTACCCAACCTCTCTGAGACTCGGTTTCTGCAACTGTAACTTAGGTGAAACTTTAGTTGGCTCAAGGAAGCTCCAGTGTGTTTGCTAAGATGTCTCCTGCCAGGGATTGGGACAGAGGTTGGAAAGCCCAACAGGTTGGAAAGCGGAGGGGACAGGGTATTGACCACCCGATTCTGTGGCTTGTCTAGCTTATACGCCTGCTGCGTCATCGCCTTCTATGGGGAGGCTCTTTTGAAAGAATGCTCCTCTTGTCCTGGCCTAACACAGTGTGGGGTTGTGGGATGGGTCTCAGCTCAGCATCCAGTTCTCACTGGAGATAAAAGTACTCAGCTACAGCCGGGCTCGGTGGCTCAGCCTGTAATCCCGCGCCTTGGGAGGCTGAGGTGAGTGGATTGCCTGAACCTGCAGGTTCGAGACCTGCCTGGGCAACTTGGCGAGACCTCATCTCTG
>NW_007251435.1:107473-116416 GCF_000164805.1 Carlito syrichta | reverse complement strand
CTTCCAGCTACTTGGAAGGCTGAGGCGGAAGGATCGCCAGAGCCCAGCAGGTCGAGGCTGCGGTGGCCGGGAGTGGCCACTGCACTCCAGTCTGGGCGGCAGAGTGAGACTCCAACTCAAAAAAAAACAAAAAACAAAAAAAAATGTACTTCGCTTCCCTGGAACTCAGGGCAGCTAACTCCCACTGTCCTGTCCCCAGGAGGACTGGAGATGCCAGGCCTCTCTAAAAGGCCTTCCCCCTGACTTACACGTGGTAAACAACCCTTCACACTTTGGTTGGTAGCTGGCAGCAGGTTCTGAGTACTTTCATATTCACTGTTTCCCTTGATCTCTCTTCTAAGTGGAAGGTGGCCTCCAGGGCCTTCAGCTGGGGAATCTCCAGTCACTGTGCCTCCTGTTGACAGTCTCTCTGCCTCTGAGCTCCTGTCTGCTCTCTACACTGCAGCAAAAGTGACCCTTCTACACTGCAAAGTAGATCATGACGCTTGCCTGCTTAAAACCTTTCGAGTGGCAAAAGCCAAACTTCTTGACTTGGCATTCAAGGCCCATGTGATAAGCCCCCCTCACACTTCCTCTTCAACATCAGTTTTAGCTCCCTCTTATACAACCCGAGCTCTAGTACCCTAGTCATCCAGAAATAAGGGGGAGGAGGTGGTACCTCTGCGTTCTCCTCACCCTTCGTGTGGTCATCTTGGCCACAGTGTCTTACCAGGTCTTTGCTGGATACTTTTTTTTTTTTTTTTTTTGAGTTGGAGTCTCACTCTGCTGCCCAGACTGGATCTCTGTGGCATACTCCCGGCCACTCCAGCGTTGACCTGCTGGGCTCAGGTCATCCTTCTGTCTCAGCCTTCCAAGTAGCTGGAACTACAGGCATGCACTACTACGCCTGGCTAATTTTTTGTTGTATTGTAGAGATGAGGTCTCACCAAGGTGCCCAGGCTGGTCTCAAACCCGTTGGTTTAGGCAATCCTCTTACCTTGGCTTCCCAAAGTGCTGGGATTAAGGCTTGAGTTACCACACCCAGCCTGCTGGATACTTTTAAGGTCACTCCATTATTTCATCCCTACACCACCACCCTAGTTGATAGTGGTGAGGCCCAGAAAGGATAAGATATCTGTCTGGCATGTCCTCTACAGAGGACATATCTGGCATAGCATCTCCTCTACAGAGCTAGAACAACAGTTAGGGCTCCAGTGCTCGTTCTACTCCTGTAGAATCTACACAAAGAGCAGAGAGTGCTGTAGCAGACAGACCTTGGAGCCTAGGGGTTCCAAGGTACAAATTGTCACTCTATCCCTGACCTTGGGCATGTAGACCTTGGATATGTGAACCTTGGACATGTCATTTCTTCCACTAAGCCTCAATTTCTTAACCTGTAAAATGGGAATAAATAAAAGCTTCAACTCACAGGGATATTGGGAAGACCAGATGAATCAATACAGATGCAATCGGGCCATGAGCTGTAGGACTCTGTGTGCTTTTAGTGGACTTATCTGAATAGCCACGCTGAGGCCGAGGGTGATTGGTGGAAGATTTCTTTTCTCACAGAACTCTCAAATAGAGGTCAAAAGACTCCATCAGTCCCTTTGGCTGTTCTGCCCTTTCCCCACATTTTGAGAAAGGTCTTTCATTTTCTGACCCTCATCACAGCTACCAAGCCCTGACCAGAAAACCCTTCAATCTCATGTATCTCCATGAGCCCCCAGGATCTTGAACTATTTTTCTTGCTGCATTTTCTTCTCTTAGCTGTCAGAAGCTGGCAGGTGTAAAGTTAATATAGCATCAGAACCATGTGAATAAATAGCAGAAAAGAAGAAAAAGAATGTATCTCCAATGCCCTTTCTGATTCTGTAGATCCGGCATGTGCCAGGTTGTGTGTTTGCAAAAGTACCTCTGGTGATTCTATGTCAAGGATGAGGTCTGGGGGACATGACAGAATGCCTTGGGGTTGGCAAAGTCCTTTCACACACGTTCTCATTAAATCTCTGAGCAAGCTTCTTTGATTATCACCTCCATTTTACAGATGTGGGAACTAAGACCTAGAAGTGACTCATCCAGGGCCACACAGCTGGAGCTTAAAACTGGCTCACTGGTCTACATGCCCAAGGTCAGGGATAGAGTGACAATTTGTACCTTGGAACCCCTAGGCTCCAAGGTCTGTCTGCTCCAGCCATGCCTCTGCAGGGCAGAATTCCATGCATGGGCTTTGCTGGTGTCTCAGCAGTAACTGCACGATGAACACGCCTCCCCTTCTGCCAAATCAAATGCTTCCCTAAATATTTCTCTCCCACTCTCCCACCTCCATGCCTGTCCCCCCCCCGCCTGGAATGCCTTTCTCAGCTCAGCCGAGCAGCTGCAATCCTCGCTGTCCTCCAGGCCCTGCCACCTCCTTCACAAAGACACTTCCATTTCCCAGATTCTCTTCCTTTGGGCCTGGAAGCACTTAATCTGTGCCTCAGTGTGGCCATCTCCCCAGCGCTGCCTCTTGCCTTGACCTGATGTACTAGCCATCCCAGGTGTTTGGTTTCCTGCAGGTTCTGACAGTGTTTCGCCACCTCCTATCTTTGTTCCTACAGAAGTGTCTCTTGCCTTGCCCCATTTCTTGCTTATTATTTAAAATTCAGCTCCGGCATCACTTCTTCCAGAAAGCCTCCCTTGACCTCCCCAATCCTTAATTCTACTTTTGGGAGCCCTTCTTGTGTGCTGCCATGGTACTGAAGACAGCTTTGTTATGAACAAAATTGTTCATTCATTAGTTCGTCCGTTCATTCGTCATGGTAAGGTGCAGACTTTGGAGCCACACCTCGGGTTTGAATCCCAGCCTCAGAGTGAGCAAGTTCTTAAACCTTTCTCTCTCTTCCTTACTATCTGTACAACGAGGAAAACAATACTCCCTACCTCAAAGGTTGTTGTAAGGGTTGAATGAGTTAATCTGTATAGAATGTGTACAACAGTGCCTAGAAATACTAAGCACTCGATAAATGTTGACGCCTACTCCTATAATTTATTAATTTATTGACAACATAAGAAAAACAATTGTAAGAGTGGACAGGGAAGAGGATTCTGGGAAGATGGTGGAGTAAGAAGCATCAGGAATCTGTCTTCCCCCCTCAAACAACCATTGCACTGGCAGAATCTGTCTGAGATAACCGTTTTGTAATTCTGGAGTCTATTGAAGGCATGAAAATTCCAGGATAAAGCTTGGACAGTACATTGTGGTTAATTTCAATCAATTTCAGCTCTTAACACAGAAGTAGCTACCTCCAGACCAGCCCTGTGGCAGGCAATTGTGCATGTGTTCTTGGAGCAACCTGCACAGAGCTTGTGAGAGCGAGGGTGAGTGAAAATTATTGGGAATCTGAGCTCTGATCACTGATTGCTGCTTCTCATCAAAGAGGTGCAGACAAAAAACAGGTGGCCATTGCTGTTGTACCTTCCCCATTGTTTCAAGACCCTCCCTTTCCAGCTGAAAGTGACTTCCAGAGGATTTAGAGGACTGAGGCCCTGCTCTCCCCTTTATTTTTTTTTCTTTTTCACTTGTGGAAGCCAGACACTAAAAACAAGGACATTCAAAAGAATGTACATCCAATCCTTGATGGAGATACCAAAAACCCCAGCAAACCCTGTGGAAAGAGGAGAATCTGATTTCCAGAGCTACTACATCATTAGCTTCACATGTTCAGTTTTCAACAAAATATGACAAAGCATAAGAAATAGAAAAATGTGGCCCATTCAAAGGAAAAAATAAATGCACAGAAACTGTCCCTGTAAAAGACCTGATGGCAGATCTACTAGGCAAAAACTTTAAGACAACTCTGTTAAAGAAGATCAAAGAACTAAAGCAAGATGTGGATAAAGTCAAGAAAATGATGCATAAACAAAATATAAACATTAATAAAGCTGTAGAAAATCTAAAAATAAACCAAAAGGAGATTCTGGAGCTGAAAAGTACAATAATGAAATGAAAATTTCACTAGAGGGATTCAGAGGCAGATTTGAACAGGCAAAAGAAAGAAACAGCAAACTTGAAGATAAGATAATGAAAATTGTTGAGTCAGAGGACTAGAAAGGAAAACAATTGAAGAAACATGAACAGAGCCTAAAGGACCTGCAGGACACCATCAAGTGGACCAACCTTAACATTATGGGAGTCTCAGAAGAAGAAGAGAAAGAAAGGGGAAGAGAGGATGTTTGAAGAAATAATGGCTGAAAACTGCTCAAATTAAATGAAAGACATAGATGTAAACATCCAAGAAGCTTAACAAACTCCAAGTAAAATCAACTTGAAGAGACCCACGCTGAGACACATTATAATCAAACTATCAAAAGTCAAAGACACAGAACCTTGAAAACAACAAGAGAGAAGTGAGTCATCATAACAAGGGATCCTCAATGACATTATCAGAAAATGTATCATCAGAAACTTTGGAGGCCAAAAGGCAGTGGGCTGATATATTCAAAGCACTAGAAGAGAAAAGAATAAAATGTCGACTAAGAATATTATATGTGGCAACACTGTCTTTTTAGAGTGAGAAAGAAATTAAGACATTCCCAAATAAACAAAACTGCGGGAGTTTATTATCACCAGGCCTGCCCTGCACGAAGCGTTCAAGGGTTTCCTGCAGGATGAAATAAAAGGACATTAGATAGCAACTTGAAGTGTATGAAGAAATAAAGATCTCAATGCAGATAAATACATGGGCAATTATAAATGTTAGTATTACTATAATAATGCTTGTAACTCCATTTTTTGTTTTCTATATAATTTAAGAAGTTAATCATTTAAAATAATTGTTATTTTACGTTTTGGGGCACACAATGAATAAAGATGCAATTTTATGACAGCAATAACCAAGAGGGGTGGAGACAACTATTAAAGAAACAGAGTTTGTGTATGTTATTGAAGTTAAAGTGCTATAAATTCAAATTACAGTGCTACAACTTTAGGATATTAAGTGTAGTCACCATAGTAATGACAAAGAAAGTAACTCTAGGATACATACAAAAGGAAATTAGAAAGGACTTTAAATGTTTTACTTCCAAAAAAATCATGAAAGAAGACAGTAATGCAGTACATGAAGGACAAAAACGCTGTGTGGCATATAGAAGACAGCAAAATGATAGCAGTAAATCCTTCCTTATTAGTAATTAGTTTAGATGTGAATGGATTGAACTCTCCACTTAAGACACAGATTGGCAGAATGGATTAAACACATGATCCAACTATATGCTCTCTATCAGAGACTCACTTTAGATACTTTTAAAGACATAAATAGATTGAAAGTGAAGGATGGAGAAAGATATTCCATGCAAATAATAAGCAAAGGGAGCAGAGGTAGCTATACGAATGCCAGACAAAATAGACATGAAATCCAAAAAGATTATGAGATAAAGACACTATATTAATAAAAGGCTTAATATAGCCAGAATATATAATTATAAACATTTATGCACCTAATAACAGACCATTAAAGTATATGAAAGAAAAAATGACATAACTGAAGGAAGAAATAAAAAGGTTCTTCAATAATGGCTGGAGATTTCAATACCTCACTCTCAGTAATGGGTAGAACAACTAGACAAAAGATAATCAGGGAACTGGAGAACTTGAATAACACGATAAACCAACAAGATCTAATAGATATACACTTAATGGATAAAGAGGTTTCAGTTTTACAAGATGAAAAGAGTTATGGAGATGGACATCATGGTGGTTGTATGACATTATGAATGTATTTAATATCACTGAGCTGTACACTTCAAATAGTTAAGATGGGCCGGGTGTGGTGGCTCATGCTTATAATCCCAGCAGTCTGGGAGATGGAGATGAGAGGATTACCTGAGCCTGGAGATTCGAGAATAACCTGGGCGACTTGGCAAGACCTAATTTCCACAATAAAAACTACAGGTACACACCTAGGGTTCCAGTTACTTGGAAGGCTGAGGCAGAAGGACTGCAGGTCGAGGCTGCTGTAGCTGTGATCATGCCACTACACTCCAGCCTGAGCGACAGTGAGATTCTGACTCAAAAAATAAAAAAAGATGGTACATTTTATGTTACATACACATAGTGCATTTTACTATAATAAAAAATTGAACAAGCACGAAAACTGAACAGGAGAAACTGAGGCAGGAGTCTGATTTTAGGGCCCAGGAGAACACGGTGTGGGATGTGGGAGGCTTGGAAGACACAAAGAGAAAAAAGTGGAAGGTGGCTTTGGTCTCTGGTCAGGAAAGGAGACACAGTAGCAAGGGAGGCTCCCTCAGCTGGAACCATCGCTCTCTGGGCAGGAGACTCTGACTTGTAGAAAGCTAGTAGGCTGGTAAATCAAATCTGCCAAGGCCTCAGCCTCCAAATTTCTCAGTGTGGAGGTGGTAGAGGGTCAGGAACAAATTGTCTCCTGAGCAGCTGCCAGAGCTGGTTTCCTTCTAGGAGGTTGGGTCCACACCTGATGTACTGTCCTTCCCCAATTGGCTTTCAGACTTCCTCTGACTTGGAACCTCTGCTCCCATCCCTGCATCCAGGAGCTAAGCTGATCTGCATGTTTTGACAGGATGTGACGTTTCTGCCGCCATGGAGTCAGCATAGGACTGGAGGGCCTTGGGGATTCAATATCAGGCATTTAACTACCATAGCCTCCCCCATTTTACAGGTGGGAAACTGAGGTCCAGAGACGGGGAGTGACTTGTCTAAGGTCACAGAGCTAATGAGCAGGGAAGATTCTAGACTCCCAGTCAAGAGTTATCTTGACTTCTCTGCACTGCTTACATTGCTATGTTTTTCCTCCTCACCCATCCTGTTCTGCCATCCATCTGTCCTACAGTCTTTATCTATCGATCGATCTATCTATCTAATCATCTCTAACTATCTAGCGATCTATCCATCCACCCACCCCACACATCTTGCCTACATGTTGGATCTGGGGCTGGGCTCCGGGAGCCTAGGGTTGGGGTGAGCACACTGGCACAGACACATCCTAGGTCCTGAAGAGTTCTTGGATGTCCACTAGAAACCTGTGCAGAGAGGGGCCAGGTGCTGGCCAGAGCAGTCAGGCAAGGCGACATCAGGGAGGGTGTAGTTGAGAGAGTGCTGTTGGGCACAGAGGGGTGGAGAGTGTGGGCTTAGCAAAGTTAAGGACATTTGAGGCAGGAGGAGCAGCGTTACCAAAGATCAATGGGAGAGTATGAAGCCACTGGTGGCTCAGCGTAGCTAGGTACAGGGAAGGACGGGGCCCAGCCAGGGGTCGACTGACAGAAGGGAGGCAAGTCATGGTCCATGGAGCCTTGTGGGCAGGCTGAGATGACAGGTCTTGGTGCCACAGTCATGGAAGCACAGACGGTTTCTATATCTTCAGGAACTCAACTGAGGGAGCCAGAGAAGGGGACGCAGGGACGGAGGAAAGGCACAGGGAGGAGGGGTCTTGTCCCCTCTGTTAGCCTGCTCCCCAAGGCCTGGCAACTCTCTCTTGCCTTCCACACCCTCCCCACACATGCACACGTGCTCATTCCCTCCTCTCACTGTCCTTCCTGTCCACCTCTCTCCTTTCAGCATATCAATCCTTGCAGATTGCCTGGACTTCCCATTTCCCCCTTGTCAGTCTCCCTGACAAGGACCAGACTGTGTCCCAGCACCAACTCTGCAGGCCCAGAGCCCCTGATGGGGGTCAGGACATCCTGGGATTCCAGTCTTGTTTTTGCTACCAACTGACCCGGGCATGAACAGTTTATTAATAACAACACATCTGCAAGGCAATTTCAGCTGACAAAGTCCTTCTGACCCTCTGTAGCAGAAGATGTTGCCATGGTCCAGAAGTTTCCCAGCTAGGTCAGGAGTCCTGAGGACCAATGAACTCCAGGGAACTTTGTTATCACACCTGGGTTGCGTTATTATGTTATTGCGTGCAAAGGGCTGTGTGCTCATTTTATTGCCTTTTGTCCCAGGACAAACAGAACTCCAGAATGTCATCCCCCATCCCCCAGAAGGAGAACATTAGAATCAGTCCTGGCCATAGGCAAACAAGTTCTATCAAAAAGTTTTCAGATTTTTTTTTATGTCAGCTTATAGTGAGATACACTGTTATCACATATCTAAAAGAAAAGTTTGATGTGTGTAATACGCTCTGATATTTTCCTTTCTACCCTATTCTGTTCCATGAAGAATAACAATGGTGGTCACGACCCTATAAATGGATTTCCTATCCCACTAAGAGGTTACAATGGGAAGTTCGAAAACCTCTGTTTTAGTCTCTCTAACCTTAAAACAAGACAAAAGAATAACTCCTCCAGTGGACTTGCTCTGTGGTTACTGTCTCTCTCCTGCCCTTTCTCTGCTACATTCACTTTGAATGGTGACTGGGTCCCATGCCCTGCCTCAGCCAACCCTCTGGAACAGCAGTCTGCATCCATTGTTTCTACTTTGTCACCCTCCAGGAGGTCTTCTCCACTGCCGAGCTGCCCACCATGCCTCCCCAGTCCTCCCTCTCCTTGACTTCCCTCATTTTCTCTCTGCACATCTGACTGGTCTCCGCGGTGGCCTCCTCCTTGGTGGCCCGCCCATACCTGTGCCCAGGGTCTGCTCTGCATCCTCCTCTCACTCTGCAATCCTTTCCTGGGACAACTCAGCTCCCCCACCCCCTACCCAGTGCCTTTGGTTGCTCCCTGACACTGAAGAACTGTGGATCTGTATGTCCAGCTGTGACCTCTCACCGGCTGGAAAACTTGGCTCTGTTACTTCCTGGTGAGCCCCTTAAAAACTGTTTCCTTTTCTGTAAAATGAAGAAAGTTATTATCTTGCAAGGTAATGAAAGGGATTCAATGGGACCGTTTATGCTATTCTGGATATATAGTAGTTGCTCAGTAAGTGTTTATTATTATCAAGAATTACGATCTCTTACAATAAAAATTGTGTTCAGAAAACCTCGGTAAGTAACAGGGTGAGACCAG
>NW_007251435.1:46703-107453 GCF_000164805.1 Carlito syrichta | reverse complement strand
GGGGGTGGGAGGTGGGGTTGGGGGAAGGGAAGGGGCTCATATTTATCAAGCTCCTGCTGTGGGCCAAGCACTGGGCAAAATGTCACAACTTCCACCTCGATGTCTGCTCACAACAAAGCTGGTATAATTATTAGTCTGATTTTATAGATGGGAAACTGAGGGTCAGAGAAGGGATAGTGCTTTAACTAAGGCTGTATGAGTGGTAAAATGGAGATGACACCTACCTGTGGGGCCGGAGGGCCCCTGAGCACCTTCCCTCTCACATCTGCCTGTCCCTGTCTCTGCCAAGAGGTCCTCTGTGCCACATCCTGTGTTGAGCAATGCTGGACCCTCCATGTAAGCTGTGGTCTCGGGGAGAACGCTTGCCATCAGGACTTTGCCCTAAGGTCCCTGCCAGCCTCAGCCTCTCTGTGTTCTTGCTGACCATGAGGTGAGATCCCATCTGCCTGTCCAGTCCCATTCCGCACCACATTGCCCCCTCCCAGACACAGCCAATGGTCATGCCACAAGGTGACAGGACCCTGAACACTACAGTGCTTTCCATCACAGAGTGCCCTCTCCCCTGCTCCCCAAAAGCTGAAATCCGAGGTGTCTCCAATGAAAGTCCTACACGCTGGGAGGTCAAGGTCTGTCCTCAAAACCAGGCTTTGAGGGGAAGAAGTGAGAGGGTCTAAGTTTGGGGAGAAGGTAGCAGACATGGGGTGGAGGAAGGGAGAGAGGAGAGAGGGAGGAGGGAGGGAGATGAGAGGAGAAAGGGCACGGCACGGCTGGTGCACAATTATGTAAGGGTGTGTGTCCAAGGCCACCACGTGAGAGAACTCAGGTGGGGTGAAAAAAGTTCACCAGCTGTGGACTTTGTGCTGTCAGAGCAGATATCCCAGGATAATTTCGCGAAGGCAGGATGCTTCAGCCCACAGCAAGCTACCAGGATCAGTGGACCACTCACGGTCGAGGAGGGACCTTTCTCCCACCCCAGCCAGCGCCAAGCCCTACTCTTGGAGCTATAGGACAGGCCTTGCACCAGAAAGAAAAAAGGCTGCTTATCCATCAACATGCTTTCATTTTCTTTCTGGTGGTCGTGACGGGAATGAAACGTTCTTGGAGCATTCCCCAGGCTTCAGGCTGTGGTCTCGTTTGATGTTCTCAGGGACCCTGTGAGGTGGGGCTCATGCCCTCATTTTATAGACTGGGGCTCAGAGAGGGGAAGTGGTTGTCCAAAGCCACGCAGTAAGAGAGAGGTGGAGCTGGGACATGAAGTTAAGTTTCTGTGCTGTTGGTAACTGTGTCAGTGGTCCCAGTACATAAAACCTAAAGTTAACAACTTAGCTGAAGCTCACAATGAGCAAGAGACAGTTCTTGTCTTAACACACTCAATCCCTATAATTCTATATGGAAGGCACTGCTGTTATCATCCCCATTTTACAGAGAGGGAAACTGAGGCATGGACACCTTTGGTCACTTTCTCAAGTCACTGAGCCAGTAAGTGGTGGAGCTGTGACTTGAACCCAGGCCCCCTGGTCTCAAAAGTTGTGCTCTAAATGGCTTCACTTACATGGGAGCTCCATGGAGGTAGTACCGAGTATGTAATGTGGCTCCTTCCCTGTCATTCATAGTTAGGGGCCCATTCAGGTCCTGGGAGTCAACAGCACAGTTAGCTGGCCTGGATGGGACAGGCAGGTGGGTGAGACTCCTGCTCCCAGGGAGGGCTGTCAGCCTCTTTCAGCTCTGCCAAGTCAGGCCATGGGCACCCCAGGAACTCTGGTGCCCCATTCTGGGTTCTCTCATCTCCAGAGGAAACAGGCAGGCCGAGGAGCTGTTGAAATCACCTGTCATGTCATGGAGTGAGGCAATGACAGGCACGGGGCTGGGGTGTAGTTCTGATGAGGCCAGAGCACTGGGCAGATATGGTAGGAGAGGCTGGGGCCTGAGTTCCAGCTCTGGTCTGACCCAGCTCACTGCACAGACCTAGGAAAACCCCTGCTCCCTGGGCATGAGTCTCCCGAACAGCTCAGTGAGGGGCTTGGCCAGGGCGATTTCTCAGGCTGCTGCCTCTCTCTGAGGCATAACCTCCTAGACATAAGTTCTCTTTTCAAAGAAAGGTAACCCCTTTTTGCCAACCTCCTTCTAGGTCAGGGGAAGATCCTGGCAGTTTTTGCCTTTCCACCAGCTAATTCTGTCTTTCGGCAATGGTTCTGACCCCCAAAAGGGTGGCTGATGGTTGAAAAGGGTCGGTACTGTTCAGACAGTACTTGTCAGAACAGCTTCACTGGTGGTAGAAGTATCGATATACATCTGTGTTGGTTGGGAAGTAGCCACTTCCCTTAACTTCCCCTCATGCTACCCCTTCTGCCCAGGTTCTCCAGCAATTAAATGGTTAATGCCCAGCAGCCCTCAGCCCCATCCAGGAGTGTCTACATCCATTTGGCTAGGCAACCATACTGCTGTGCTGATGTAGACCCGTCAAGTAATGTGAATATCACCCCAGGAAAAGGAGAGTGGGCAGGCTCAGACATATTCAAGTTCATGTCCTGCCACAACCATTGACTCCCTGTGTGTACTTGGGCCACTCCCTTCTCTAAGCTTCAGATTCTCCCTAGTGCTTGCCTCCTAGCGCTGTTGGATTAGATGGAGTAATGGGTGAGGCCCTTGGCATGAGGAAACTCCCAGAATACGTCAGCTCCCCTTGGAGCTGGCCTTGAGAAATATTTGGGTTCAGGGAAGAGGTAGAAGGGTAATGTGATATGTCATAAAGAAAGTAGATTTTCAAGCCAGAGAGACCCAAGTTCAAAGTCTGGCTCTGCCACTAACTCATTCATAGTTGCAGACAGAATTGTGTGCCCCCCAAATTCATGTTGATGCCCTAACCTCCTGTACCCCACAATATGACTGTATTTGAAGACAGAGTCTTTAGAGTAATGATGTCAAAATGAGGCAGGCCCTAGTCCAATATGACTGGTGTTCCTGTAAGAGGAAGAAATGTGAACGTGGACATACAGAAAGGAAGAATGCTGTGTGACACAAAGGTGGCCATCTACAGCCGAGGAGAGAGGCCTCAAGAAACCAGCCCTGCTGACACCTTGATCTCAGACTTCCAGCCTCCAGAATAGTGAGGAAATAGATTCCTGCTGTTTAAGCCACCTGGTCTGTGTTTCTTTGTTTTATGGCAACCCTAGCAAAGGAATACACTTGATGACATGGACCTACTGACTTCGTCAATCTGTGCTTCACACAGTAGGTTAAATGAGGTGCTACCTGACAGATCGCCGAACACACAGTAGGCCCTCAGCAAGTGCTGGCTTTGTGTCCCTTCCAAGCATGGGAGCAGTGCTGTCTCTCTCAGGGGAGGGGATGATTTAGTAACTCCCCAGTGTGAACCCAGGATATCTGACCCTTATCTTTCCCCACACTGGCAGTCCTGCCCTTAGCCCTTCTTTTGTGAGCTGGGTTCACAGCCGCTTTGCCTCTACCCAGGCTCAGCAGCACACCTGCCATGAGTGACTGACCAACTTGGCATAGGTGCAGACACCAGAGAGGGCTGGAGGATGAGGGGGAAAACCCAGAGGGTCTTGGGTGCAGGGGCTGACTGTTGTGTTGTCATGGTATTTTAGGCTAATGGGCTCCTCTTGACACAGAGAGAAACTGAGGCCCAAAGGAGTTAAGAGACTTCACTCATACACCTGTGCTGGGATTAGGACCTGGGGTCCAGATTCAGGCCCTGACTCTCTCCACCACCTAACTACCTGCTTGCCCTCCAAGGCTTTGGGTAGCTACAGTAGTGGGAAAGCACTCGGACACAGGAGTCGCCTGACCTGGGGTCAAATCCCAGCAGCACCAGGGACCAACTGTGGGACCCTGGGCCCTCCTTCAGCAGGGACTATCTGTGCCCACCTCTCCAGGCTGTTGAGAGGCTCAGTGAGATAGGGAGGGCGTCTCCACCCCCAGAACTCTAAAGGCCCTCGATAAATGGCATTTACTGTGACTGTTTCATAACGAACTGCTCAGTAACTGTTGCTGAATCAAATTCCTGGAGAGCCAGGAAGTGTGTCTGTGGGTGAGAGAGATGTCTGGCACTTTCAGGGGGCCCAAGCCTTTCTTCCCACATGCCTGCCTCACCCAGTGCCTGACAGCACTTGAGAGGGAAGGTAAGAGAGGGACCAGGGGGTCTGGAACTGACAACCCCCAGCCCACTGTACTTGTTTGAAACCACAGTTTAACTTGCTGCCGTTCTCAGTTCAATTAACGCAGTTTTTCTTTGTAGCACTTGTCACCATGCAAGTGTATTTGAACTGTCACAGTTCCACTGTCATCTCCCCTCCTCATCCCCCCATAGAATGACGGTCATGTAGTGGGGACTTTGTGTTGCTCTGTCTCCTGCACCTAGCACAGTGCCTGGCGCAATAGTAGGAGTTCCGTCAGTTATGTAGAAGGAGGGAGGGAGGGAAGGAAGGAAGGATAAAGGGAGTCGTGGGTCCTTTACAGGCAGCCCTTCGCTGCATTTGGGGATGTTGCCTTAAGCAGAGCCCAACCGTCCTTTATAGAGGCTTCCAGTCCGATGTAGGAGGCAGACCTGGATGTAGACAGTGACGGCTAGCAAGGCCTGCACAGTGACAGAGGGAAGGAGACACCCGGGCTGGGGAAACCAGGACAGGTGGCATCTGATCCGCTTCAGGGGATAGGCCAGACCAGGTTGGAGGGCCTGGGAAGCCTCTCTGCGAAGCCTTAGCTGAGGAGTTCAAGGCGACTAAGAGTGAGAGGGACAGGGGAGGGGACAGCGTTCCAAGAAGAGAGAACAGCATGTGCAAGGCATGAAGGGTGATCGTGTCGCATTAGAGGCATCTGCTGCTGTCGACAGCGGACAGTCAGGGAGCACCATGACTGGGAAGGTGGAGGCTGGGGGTGGCAGCAGGCTCTGAGAAAACAGTGAGATCTCATAGGAACCCAGCAAATCCGGCTACTGCTTCTCCCAGGTCTCCAAGGCTTCTCTCCTGTTGAGAGCCGGGGCTGCCTGGGGCTGCCCGCTGTCTGCCAAGTGTCAAGACATTTCCTTCCTACTGCTCCGACTCTGCCAGGGAAGCACATTCTCCCTTCTGAGCTGGCGTCTCTGTCTCTGCCTCTCTCTGTCTTGTCCCTCTCCTGAGAGAGTCTGGGCTGGGGGTCAAGGCCAGGGTAGCCATGAGATCTTGGAGCAGTCCCTGTCCTTTCTGAGCCCAGTTTCCTCCTCTGACACACAGTGGGTGGGCGTCTCTACCTTGCAAGTCTCCCTCTTGGACCTGTGTTTTGGCAGATGAAACCGACGCCAAACCTAACACATGCTTTGGTGTGTTTTCCAGCCAGGAGACATTGCCCGGCAGCCCCAGCAAGGGCCCTAGGAGGATCCGAGGCAGTCTTGCTAGGGGTGGGGGATCAGGCTTCTGGTCCCACTCCTACAGCCAGAAGTATACCAGCCCAGACAGCCATGGGGGAACCTTGGAGCCAGGGAGGTCGATTCTGGTGGATCACAGACTCTCTTGGTGATCTCAGTGAGTTTCCAGCCCTCTCTGGACCTCAGTCCTCTCTTTGGTAAGAGTTATATCAGCACCAGTCCTCTCTCTCCAGAGAGAGGAGACTTACTCCATATCCAGATTTGGCATCAGCCTGTCTTGGGCAGGTTCATTCATTTTGGGGCCTCAGTCACCCCTTCTGTATGTTGAAGGGGCTGGACTTGAGGACCCCTGAGGGGCTTTCCAACCTAGACATCCTTCCCAGGCTTGCAGAGTCAATCGATCTAATTCTTGGTGATCACATCCCTGCCCAGCATCTTCCCAGCTTCTGCTTGGATACTTTCAGGGAAGTGTTCCCACAGTCCTTTCTGCCTTTGGAGAGTTCTAGCAGAAAGGGCTTCCTGTGCCTTTCTTCCTGCAACACTCAGTGACTGGGGTCCATTCTGCCTGCAGAAGCTACAGAACTCTGCAGAATTCAATGGCCCCTGGGTACTGAGCAGCCTCGCTAGGCCTCATCCTGGACATGGAGGAACCAGTGTTGTCCAGCAAGAACTGAGGAGACATGAGCTGCTCCACTAGCTCTGTCCGACCCTACACCAAGCCCTGTTGACTCACGGCACCCTCAATATCTATCTATTAAATCCCCACAACAACCCTGCCAGATTGTCACTCTTATCCCCATATTGTAGATGAGAAAACCGAGGCTCAGAGCACTCAGATATCTTCCCTCAGCTCACACAGCCAGTACACTTGGAGTCTGATTAAAACCAACCTGGCCAAAAGCCTCCCATTTGGCTATGCCGCCTCTTGTTTGCTTCCCTGTCCCTGTCACGGCCAGGTTTGGGGTCAGCTCCCTTTCAGAGCCTCCCCAGAACTGGTCCTGACTGCTCGCCCGTTTCCTAAGGCGAGGGAGGCAGGGCAGGAGGGTCCCTGGGAGGACGGAGCCCACGGAAGTCACCAGGGCTCATAACATATGCCCTCTGGAGGGACTCCGGGTATTGCCAGAAGCCTGGCGAGGAGCACCCTCGTATGAGTGAGGAGGAGCTCTTCCTAGCACCCTCAAATTACCCCCTTGACGGCGTTCTTTGCCTCAGTCAGCCTGGGAGCCCAGAACCCAGACTGTGGCCCCAGCTGACCCCTGATGGTCAGTGTGAGCTTGGATGGGGACTCCCCCTTTTGGGACTTCAGACTCCCTATCTGCAGACAGGAAGAAGGGACAAGCTGTCCAAGCAACATGTAGTAATCAACGTTGACTCACACTCTGCCTTAGTTGATGGGTCTAGAACGGCAAATGTGGTTCTGAATGTCCTCTCTCTCCCACTCCCAAGGTCCCTCCCAGGTCTCTTGGCAGCTCCAGCAGGGCCCACCCTACGTCTTCTCAGTGGGATGTCCTTTCATTTAAGAAAGGAGTTCCCTCAGACAGGCAGTGACGGGGCAGGAGGGACTCGGGAAGGGATGATATCATTGTGGCCCAGCTGCCTGCTGGCATCGTAAGCAGAGTGTCCTTGGGTCACACAGATCATTAGCCAGCTGCATGACCTTGGGCAGCGCTCTTAACCTGCCTGAACTTCACTTTCCAGATCTGTAAAATAGTGATAATAATAGTACCTACTTGGGGGGAGGGGAGGCGTATTAATAGTGAGGATAAAATAAGGATTAAAGGGAAATGGACTCAGAGCCTGGTATATAATATAGTCAGTAGCCAAAACATGGGGCCCTGATGACCACGATGACGATGGCCGTGAGGGGGAAAGGGATGACAACAGCAATGACATTGAACAGTAGGAGACACCACCCAGCCTTCTCTTGACACCAGGGGCACTTTCAGTTTCCAGACCTTGAACTTGCTGTTTCTTCTCCCCAGCAACCCTTCCTCCAGTGCAAACACATCCCGAGTGCCTGAGCAGCCAGACCCCGGGATCTAAGCCTGGACCAGGCCACTGCTGCCCCTGGGGACAGATCAGCACCCAGCGGCTATGTCGGGTGTGGCAGGAGCACCAGCTTGGGGGTGGGGGACAGTGAATAGAAGGTTTCCCCGGGGGAAGCAGAGCTCAGCTGGAGTCTTGATGGAGGAGTAGGAATTGGCTTAAAGAAGAGAATAGGATTTCTTTTTATTCCATTTAAAGCAGTCCAGGCAGATGAAATACCATGTGCAAAAGCAGAGAGGTGTGAAATAGCATGTTGAAGCTTGGAAACCGCAAGAAGCACAATATGGTTAGAAAGCTGAGAGCAAGTAGGGAGAGGGGAGAGAGGAAGGCAGGATGGAGGATGTTTGGGCAGATCATGAAGGGTCTGTGGGCTACATCAGACGTTCCAAATGTGTCTTGAAGGCTGGGTGTGGTGGTGCACACCTGGTATCCCAGCACTTGGGGATGCTGAGGTGGGAGGATCACTTGTGCCCAGGAGTTGGAGACCAGCCTGTGCAACATACAGAGACTTCGTCTTTACAAAAAATAAAGTAAAAATTAGCCAAGCATAGTGGTGCACACCTGTAGTCCCAGCTACTCGGGAGGCTGAGGTAGAAGGATTGCCTGAGCCCAGGAGGTCAAGGCTGCGGGGATTGTGCCACTGCACTCCAGCCTGGATGACAGACTGAGACTCTGACTAAAAATATATATATATTATCTTGAAGGCAACAAGGAATTACTTTTTGAGTCATGTGACAAACATCCCTAAATATTCCCCGGACCTGAGGCATCATTGTGGTGGGCACTGCCCAGGTACCTGTGTCCTCCCCCTAGTCCCCCTCAGCTGCTGGGAGTGCTGATGGCAGGCAGCGGGCATGAGACTTTTCCCCGTTTGCCATTGTCTCCTCATCTAATGTCATGCCCCCTCCCGGGGCCAGCCTGCATCCAGCGACTGGTGCATATGGGATATGCAGGTCAGGCCTCTTGCCCCAATTTGGGACAACGATGAAGAGTCATTCCCACTCCAGAGGTCTCTGACATGCTGGCCAAGGTCTTCGTGGGGTCTGCATCACAGCCCAACTCGTCCCTCTGCCCAGCCCCGCTTCAGTTCCCCCTTCCACCCCCAGGTATTGATCTTAAGACTACTCCTGAATAAACCCGCAAGCAAGTCTTTATCTCGGAGCCTCCTTCCTGGGAACCCAGCCTGTGACAAACATCACGGAGGGATGATGGCTGACGTTTCCCTGAAGGGTCAATGAAAGACCCCTGTTTTTGGAAGGTGACTCTCTCCACAGTGTGAGAATGAAATGGAAGGACACCCTGCAGTGCAGAGGCCCATGAGGAGGCAGTGGTTGCGATTTAGCAGAGAAATGAGGGGGGCATCCGGTGGGTAGGGGGAGGAAGGAGGGACAGATCTGAGAGAAACAGAACTTAGAGGAGGCAGAATTGCCAGGCAGGGGAGAGACTGAGTAAGGAAGGGTCTCCCAGGCTTGTCTGCCTGGAGTGGCTGGGCAGAGGTGGAACCAATCCCTGGGATGGGTTGGCCATCTTTGTAGTGAGCACTGTGGTGTGCTGCATCCAGGAGTTTGAGACCAGCCTGGGCAACATAGCAAGACCTTATCTCTACAAAAAGTAAGAATAATAAAAAATTAGCCAGATGTGGTTGCATGCACCTGTAGTCCCAGCTACTTGGGAGGCTGAGGTGAAGGATGGCTCAGCCCAGAATTTGAGGTTGTGGTGAGCTATGATCATGCCATGGCATGATAAACTAGGTGCAGTTTGGTAGTGGTGGAAGTGCCGAGCCCATAGGGGCACCCTAGAGGAGGGGCTGGGAGGCAGTGAATAGCCACATTCAGGAGATGGCTCGAGCTGGAGGTGTGGGTCTGGGGTTAGTCGGCAGTCTGCGGTTCATAGAGCATTTTCTCACACCTATGTAGTTCAGTATGGGCACCAAGCAATCAGAAGGGTCATCAGCTCCCGAAGACTCCCTGTTAACCCTTCAGTTGCTGAACCATGTGTAGGGTTCTGGATTGGGCACTCAGGGACTCTGGTGATGGCTATTGATCAAGCAGTGGGTTCGAATCTTTGCATGCCAGCTGAGTATCTGCCCTGCTGGTTCCTCGTATAATCCTCACGAGAACCTGTTGAGGCAGATACAATAATCCCTTCTCAAAAAGAGGAAACCAGAGCTCTGTGAGGTGAGAAATTGGTCAGAAACCAGACAACTCTTTTTTTCTTTTGAGTTGGAGTCTCACTCTGTCACCCAGACTGGAGTACAGTGGCACGCTCCCGGCCACCGCAGCCTCGACCTGCTGGGCTCCGGCGATCCTTCCGCCTCAGCCTTCCGAGTAGCTGGAACTACAGGCATGTGCTACCACGCCCGGCTAATTTTTTGATTTAGAGATGAGGTCTCGCCAAGTTGCCCAGGCGGGTTTCGAACCCGCAGGCTCAGGCAATCCACTCACCTCAGCCTCCCAAAGCACGGGATTACAGGCTGAGCCACCAAGCCCGGCGGACAACTCTTAAGTAGCAGAGCTGGAGTTGAACCCATGTCCATCCAATTCTGCCTCTGGTGCCCATGAGTGCTAGAGTGGGAATCAGATGCATAATTCTGAGCTCCTTTAAGCAGGGTCCTTTTCCCTCGCTCAATGGTTTCTTCCTGTGGTGAATTCCAGAACTTCTGATCATGAGCCAGCTTCTCCTTCCAAGAAACAGTGCTGAGAATGACCAGCCCCTATGGGAGAGTGGGTGGAGTGGGACATGCCCAGTGGGGATTTCCAGGCCTGGGGATCCCCCAGCTCCTGGTTGGGAGCCCAGGCCTGTACAGGAACGTTCTAGGCTCTCCGATGCATGGTACCTTCCCAGAGCCAGAAGGAGACCTGGGACTAGTATACCTCTCATATGCCCCGTGCCACCTGGGTTCTGCTTCACCTGGGTCCTGCCTATCCTCCATCCAGCCTCACTTGGGTCCTGCTCACCTGGGTCCAACCTCACCTGGGTCCTGCCTCACCTGGGTCCTGCCTCACCTGGGCCTGGCCTCACCTGGGTCCAGCTTCACCTGGATCCTGCCTCATCTGGGTCTGGCCTCCCCTGGGTCAGGTCTCACCTGGGTCAAGCCTCACCTGTGTCCTAACTCACCTGTGTCTTGCCTTACCTGGGCCTGGCCTCACCTGGATCCAGACTCACCTGGGTCCAGCCTCACTTGGGTTCAGGCTGGCGGAGGACTGGGGAATTCACAGGGGCTGTTCTGTCATCCCCGTGTTCCTCCTATGCTAGCATACATGAGACCGGCACAGAGATGCTGTCAGGGGCTATGGATAAAGAAAGGAAGAGCTGAGGTTGGACAGAAGGAAGGATTCCCTGACTGGCATGAGAGAGGGCACTGCAGGGGGCATCAGGGAGGGGGTGGCATCTCCCCCCAGAGGGTGTCAGCCTCTGCCCTGTAGGGTGTGACAGCAGGAGGTTGAACCCAGAGACGCTGGGCCCTTCCGTGAGGAATCTTCTGTTCCGTGAGGGCTCCAGGAGATACCCAGTTGCCAAGAGGATAGGCTGGCTGCTTGCTCTGCTGTGATCCAGAACACACAGAACTGACTTTCTTCCCAAATCTTTCCCGGGGAGTCTGGGAGGCTATTGGCAGGGGGGGGATGGAAGAGGGACAGGCCCATCTGTAGCGCTCTGGTCTCCTGTCCCAGGACCCACCAGAAGTCCTGGGCATGATCCAGCAGTGTCACACTGTGTCAGGTTTTAATAACTATGACCTATTTTTCTCTTCTAACTTTTGAAATTTCTTTGAGAAGATGATATTGGAAGCCTGCTCATTAGTTCTCTCTCGTCTCAGTCACAGTGTCAGCTTCTTGCCTAAGGGGCTGTGGTAACCAGAAAAGAGGATAGGGCTCCCCTGTAGCCACCCATGGAAGAAGAAATGACTGTATGAGGAGGAGAAGCAGAGGCAGGGGACCGGGCTTTAGTGAGCACCTACTGTGTCCCCAGTCTTAGGCAGGGTCCTTGCATATAATCTCCATTTTTTTTTGGATGAGGAGACTGAGAAAGTAATAGGCACAGGCGCACACAGCTGATCATGATTATGCTAATACTAGTGAAAAAGGTAATGATGAGGAGAGCTGTTATTCAAAGAGCTGACAATTCTTCATGGTTCAACCTACTGCGTGTCATTCGGGGCTGCCGTATGCCTGGCGCAACGCAAGATGTTCTCTCTGCATTCCCACAAGACCTATGCAGGGAAGGAGGTATTTTGATTTTAAAGCCGAAGACGCTGAGGCTAAAGCGAGGTTAAGGGACTTGCCAATTGCTCCTGGCAAGTCAGTGTTGGGGCCAGGCCTTGAACGCAAGTCAGTCTCCAGAGACTCTCAATTCCCAGGCTCCAAGCCACGCCCACTTTAGCCTCTGGATCGGCTCCTTTCCTGCAACTCACGCTGACTCAGGAGGTGGAAGGACATTGGCCTGGTGGTTGGGAAACCTGGACTGGAACAGGCTGTGCTCAAAGTACTCTGTGGCCCCAGGCAGGTCAGACCCCTCTCTGGGCCTCATTGTCTATACCTGTGAGGTGATGGGTTGAGCCATCTTCCTGCTGGGGCTGCCTTTGGATATGTGACTTGTGCGTGGAAGACTGGAACCACTTCTGCCTTATCTGTGCTCCCAGGGCCTGGGTGCGGGGGTAGGTGGGGATTGGTGCGGAGGGGGCCTCGGTGGACTTTCCTGGACTGTGGGGGCAGGAGTGGGCACGCTTGGCCACACTAGGGGATGGCAGCACAAGGAAACCAAGCCAGAAGGTAGGTAGGAAGTCCAGGGCTGCTCCTGAGCATGGGGGAAGGCTGCCCATCCAGGAACAGAGTGAGTCCTCCTTGCTTGGGCTCTGAACAGGCCTAATGGGGGGATTTGGGGGTCCCTCTCCAGCTTCACTGGGGACTCATGGCTTGGAATGGCCCTCAATAGAAAGGCCTGTGGCCTCTTGACCTTTATTTCCTGGGCCTCCAAGAAGGTCAGATTGTAAGCTTGCTGGGGTTGTGTTTCCTCTGCACTACCATGGCCACTTATGTCGGTGAATACTCAGCCTGCTTCCCCTGTTCCCACCCTAGGATGGGAAGACCCAGGCCAGGCACCCCCACAGGAGGCAGCTAAGGCTGTCTGTCTGTCCATCTCAGATAACCTACCCCCACCAGATCAGAGGAGAAGAATGAGAACAGAACCAGTGCTTTCCAAAGCTGGGTTCTAGAACAGAGGGGAAATTCTACTGGTCTCCAGGGAAAGGATACAGAGGTATTTTACACCACAGTCTGGGTTGACCTCCTCATTCATGAACTTCAAGCTGAGGGAGCTGGCGAAGGCCTTCAGCCCACCATCTGGTGGGCCAGCTAGAGTAGCAGCAGCGACCATTTATTGAGCACTTGCTGTGTGCCAGGCAAGTCGCTCAACTCTGCATTGATTATCACATCTGATCCTCACAACAGCCCTGTAAGTTATTTTTATTCCCATTTTATAGTCGAGAAAATGAATTCTTAGAGACATCACCGAACTTGCCCAAATTCCTACATCTAATTAGTAGTCGATGCAAATCCAGGCTCCAAAACTTAGGCTCTTAACCACCACACTGTACTAGTTCCTTCCATCCTTCTGTCCAACCAGTTACCCATCTGTGTCAGATAGGATCCCGGTCGAAACACTTATGTTGGCATGGTTCAAGGTGGGCTTAATAAAGGGCCTATCTATAAAGACAAGGATGGGGTTGGTGTGAAGGACTCACATGCAGGATCCTACTGGTACCCTAGATATGGGAATCCCAAGGCTAATATCACCCAGAGCCTGCAGAGTGAAAGGAAAGACGGCTACACGGAGAGGGCCACCCGGCAGGAGCGGTGCCCCTTGTCAAGTGCCAGTCAGAGGCACCACATGGGGAGAGAGCCTGGGAATAAGTCCCCCAGCCTTCCTCCCTCTTTCTCTTCTTCCCTCTCTCCCATCTCCTTCTGGGCTCCCCTTCAGCTTGACCCAACTAGAAGCCAAAGGTCACCAGAGCCTGTTGACCTTTTGATGCTGTTCCTTCAGGTCAGTGTTCAGCATAGGGCAGGGTGGGGAAGGATGGGAAGCAGATCTGAAGGGGCAAAGGAAGACACCCTGTACTCCCCCATCCGTTCTACACACTGTCCTTCTGCCCTACGTGTCTCTCCTGACATTGTTGCCATGCCAGCCTCTGCTTTTAGTATAAGGATATGATTCCAGGCAAAAAGACATGAATCATTCATTCATTCACTGCACTGGGTGCTGGGGACCCAGGGAGGAGTGTGACCCAGATCCTGTCCTTGAATTGCACACAAATGACATGCCACTAATTGACCACGGTGAGATGTGATCTGAGCTGCCTGCTTTGTTGTGTGGGTCTGGGTGGTCGGATGAGATTGAAGCAGTTCAACCAGCAGAAAATCCATCTGCTGCATTTGCTAACTTGATCAGTTATTCTTTTTTGTTTTTATTTCTTGCTTTGTTTGAGTTGGGGTCTCACTCTGTACCCCAGGCTGGGGTACAGTAGCATGATCATGGCTCGCTGCAGCCTCGCCTTCCTGGGCTCAAGCAATCCTCCCACCTCAGCCTCCCAAGTAACTGGGTCTACAGGCACATATCACACCTGGCCAACTTTTTTTGTAGAGTCAAGGACTTACTATGTTGCCCAGGCTGGTCTCAAACTCCTGTGCTCAAGCAATCCTCCTGCCTCAGCTCCCAAAGTGCTGGGGTTTTGTTTTTTTGCTGGGTCTACTGGTGACTTGGGGGGAGGGGCCCCTCAGGCTGAAAGGCAAGGGGGAGGCTGTCAGGGGCTGGGGGGGATCTGGGTCACCCAAAGTAAACAGCAGCCTGTACTCAGATCTCACAGTGAAGACCATCCCTGAATCTGGACCAGGTCTCTGGTGAGAAAGGGAGAGGGGAGGACCAACCACACCTGGCCCCAGTTATTCTTGAGGTTTTGTCTTTTGGGGGTGGAAGCTATAGTGATGGGTATGAAGGGCCCTGCTTGGGGTCACAGTGGGACTCAGTGACTTGGTCTCACTGACACGATCTCATGATGAAGAAACAAAGCCGCAGCCACATGGGAACAAGTCACAGCCCAGAACTTTCAGGGCTCCTAGGTGCATGGGGAGGTGGGCAGAGTCCAGATATCAAAAGACCTGGCCTCAACTCCAGCCCCGCTGTGTACCCGAGAAGGAGCCCCACCTCCCTCTGGGCCTTGCCTCCCCAGGCGTACAGAGGAAGTAGGAACCTCTGGCTCTGAGGTTCGGTGAGTCCGGGAGGAGGCTGCAGCAAGAGATTCTTACCCCTCTTGGGATCCCAGGGCTTCAGCCAGGGCTCCCTGAATGTCTCATGCTTCTGTTTGCCTTCAGGGCCTCCAAGGTGCTTCCTCACTTTCCTGTGCTTGGTGACACCCTGCCCCCCTTGGCCCTGATTAAATTACCGCACTGAAGCCCATCTGAGTTCATTAGCTCCTGGTGCTCAGTCTTGCTGTGAGGTTAATGGTGCTGGCAGTGCTGATCGTAGGGGTCCAGGCCTGGTGGTGGCAGCTGAGAGCCTTCAAGAGCCACCTCTCTTATGTTCCTTCCCCTCCTGACTCTTCAGAGTGGACTCGGGAGGGACCAGGGTCCACACGGCGATGCGCTCTCGGCCCCAGAGCCTCTGGCCTGGTGGGGACAAGGGAAATTGACCTTCTACTTCCATGTCTAGAAAATTTTATTTGCTCAATCAGTTAGTGGACTTTCAAAATGGTTTCTCAGAAGACTATAGTGATCTATGCGTATATGTCTGTGTATGTCAGTATTTGTGATATGTACAAGTCTACATCTCAAGGCCCAGGCCCCTTATGTCCACCTCTACGGGTGGGTTGGATCAGACGGAAATGTGGGCCTTCCACAGATGCCTGTGGGGAGAGACGCTGGTGACCAGGCTGCCAGTGGGAGTGAGAGGCAGTGGGGGATGCCATATGGATGGAAGGTGACACAGGACAATGCCCTGGCACTCTGTACTGCGTCCAGAACTGAGATGAACTCCAGGCAAAGGGGAAGGAGGAACCCTGAATTGTCTGAGAGAACCCTGAGCTGACCAGAGTCATGCCCACCAGCAGGAGAGTTAAGCATTAAGGTTACACTTCCATGTCCCCAAGCATGGACACGTGGTGCAGTCCAGCCCTCACGCCAACCTGAGCTGGTGTCACGGGGGTCTCTGCTGTGAACACCTACCATTCTGCCCTGATGGGCAGAGCCGCAAAGTCCCTTCTGGTTAGAGGTTTCACTCTCTTTTTGAAGTGGGGGCTGAAAGCAGAGCCCCATGTGTGCAGAGACATGACATTTCCCACACAACAGTTCTGTCTCCGCCCACCTGCTGTCACTGTGCCCCCTCCCCCACTCAATGGATAGCAGGTCACTCCCCAGAGGATATATTCTTGGCTATGTGTGTGTGTGACTGTGGCCTTGGCTGTGAATGTAAGTGTGAATAGAGCTTGCATGTGAGAATGTGTGCAAGTGTGTGCCCACCCAAGTGACTCCATGAAATTCAATTAGATAAGATTGAATGAAGATCCAGCAAGGGTCACAGGGCCATCAGCCTCTGAGTTGAGGGGTATTTTCAGACGGGGATCCCAATAATTAGTGTGTTGGTAGGCTGATTCAGCAGCTCTGCGACAAGAGACTCTCAGCCCTGTTTTGTTTTCTTTTCTGGGTCTATGGGTGACTTGGGGGAAGGGGCCCCTCAGGCTGAAAGGCAAGGGGGAGGCTGTCAGAGGCTGGGGGAGGGATCTGGGTCACCCAAAGCAAACAGGAGCCTGTACTCAGATCTCACAGCAAAGACTATCCCTGAATCTGCACCAGGTCTCTGGTGAGAAAGGAGAGGGGAGGACCAAGCATGGAAAGGACAGGATCATATGGGAGCCGGGGGGGCGTGGCGTTTACTCAGAGACACCTGCACTTGGTCCTTAATGCACAACTCAGTTCATCTGATCACTTCCCTGGGAGATCAGATCGTGAACCCCATTTCACAGAGGAGAAGATAGAGGCTGAGAGAGGAGGGATGACTTGCTTAAGATTGTGCAGCTAGTAGAAAACGCCACCCCCCTGAGGTGGCACTGTTGTCCCTAGTGCACAACAAGAGTCCTACTTTTGGGAAATGGGGAGAAAAGGGGATAGATTTGGGTTTTCCCAAAGGAGAGGGCAGGTGGCCAACGTTGAGATTCCTGCATCTTGAGGAGACTGACGTGGTGGAGGGTAAGCACACAGGCTTTGGAGTCAGTGTCTAAAGCCTCCTGGCTGGGGGAATCTTGGGACTTGCCCGAGTCTCAGTTTTCTCACCCGTGAAATAGGAATAATGATACACTTTGCTATCCTGCTCAGATTATCCCAAGCATTAAATGAGATGCCATGTGGGAAGCACCAAGCACAGGGCCTGACTCTATACTCCTCTGTGACTGTCGTTCTTAGTGTTAGGGCACAGGTCTGCTTGGTATGAGAGCACCACACCTGGGGAGAGTGGAGGCGGGGTGTCCCCAGGGAGAAGACCTGGACGGTGGCCAAAGTTGCTTTGTGTTGGGAATGATCCGTGGCGAGTTCTTGGTTCTCCTTCTCATTCCAGGAAGCTACTCTCATTCCACACCCTCTAATAACCCTCAAATGTCAGATGGAGGAGTTGAGAGAATTGCCTGGTCCTTTTCACCTCCTGGACTCTCAAGTTCCACCCTGCTTGCCTCCTCCACAGCATGCTGGTCATGGGAGACCTTTATGAGTTGGAACAGCAGGATGACTGCTAGGGACACTGGGGGAGGAGAAGGGGCTGGGGAGAGGGTGGATGGAGGGAGAAGCAGATTGCACCTGCTTTTCGAAGGCGGTAGGATCAGCTTCCAGGTCTGTGCTTATAGATGCAGTGCTGAGTTCTCTTTTTTAATTAATTAACTCATTAAAAAAATTATTATTATTTTTTTGAGTCAGGGTTCTCATTTATCGCCCAGGCTAGAGTGCAGTGGCATGAGCATGGCTCATTGCAGCCTCAACCTCCTGGCATCAGGTGATTCTTCCACCTCAGCCTCTCGAGCAGCTGGAACTACAGATGCATACCACCACACCCAGCTCATTTTTCAATTTTTTTGTAGAGATGATGTCTCATTGTGTTGCCCACACTGGTCTTGGGTTTCTGGGTTCAAGCAATCCTCCCACCTCAGCCTCCCATAGTGCCAGGATTACAGGCATGAGCCACCACACCCAGTTGTCCAGTGCTGAGTTGTTGTTTTTTTTTTTTTTGAGTTGGAGTCTCACTCCGTCACCCAGGCTGGAGGGCAGAGGCACGCTCATGGCCACCCCAGCGTTGACCTGCTGGGCTCCAGCAATCCTTCTGCCTCAGCCTTCCAACTACAGGCATGTGCTACCATGCCCGGCTAATTTTTTTATTTTTTTTAATTGTAGAGATGAGGTCTCAACAAGCTGCCCGAGCTGGTCTCGAACCCGTGGACTCAGGGAATCCACTCACCTTGGCCTCCCAAAGTGCTGGGATTATAGGCTGAGCCACCGAGCCTGGTCCAGTGCTGAGTTCTTAAAGCTCATCTTCCTCCTGCCTCACCCTGCTGCAGTCTGGCGTGCACACCGGCCCACTGGCCATGCCTTCCTCAGGGTCCCCCAAAGCCCCCTTGTCGACTTTGGTGGACACCTCTGCTTAGGCTTGACGGCCTGACCCTCTTAGTGTCTCTGGTGCTTTAGACCTGTCCTCTTCCTTCGGATATTCCTGATGGCACCCATGGTGTACTCCCCATCCTGTCTCAGTAGCCTCTGAGGTCTCCCCCATCTCCATGGTTCCCTCACCATGCCTGTGTCCAGAGCCTGTCCCTGGCCCGGCCTTTCTTGCTCCACATACTTTCTGTTCTCCCCAGCCTCCAGTCTGGCTGCCCAGCTCCAGGCCCACTGTCCACCAGTCTGGGGATAGCTCCACTGGGATGTATGTTCCTACACACCTCACGCTCTGCCTGTCCAGAGAGGAACTTCCAAGAACCAGGGCTACTCCTGCCTTCTCCTGGCTCAAAACTCTCCATCTATAAACACTTTGGAAAACGATTTGGCATCATGTATTAAAGCTGAACATGTGCTCACTCTGACCCAGCAGGTCTACTCTTAGGAATACAAGGGAGGGTACCCCAAAACACCCGAGAATTATTTTTTGGAAGGCAGGGCCTCTTGTTTCCTCAAAGAATTTGCCAGTATAGAAGAGGTTAAACAAAAAATGGCAGATGGCTGGACTTGGTGGCGCAGCCTGTAATGACAGCACTTTGGGAGACCAAGGTGAGTAGACTGCTTGAGCCCGTGGGGTTGAGACCAGCCCGGGCAACTTGGCAAGATCTCATCTCTACAATAAATAAAAAATTAACAGGTGTGTTAGCATGCACCTGTAGTTCTGGCTGCTTGGAAGGCTAAGGCGGAAGGATTGCCTGAGCACAGTGACCGTGGGTTGACACTGGGGTGGCTGTGAGCATACCACTGCACTCCATCCTGGGCAACAGAGCGAGATTCTAACTCAAAAAAAAAAAAAAAAAGATGGAATCACTAAAAGGCATCAAAATTGACAAGTCCAAAAACTGTTTTGAGCAGTGGAAAAAGTATCTCAATAGGTGTATTGCATCAAATGGAGAGTACTTTGAAGGTGATTGAAGTTCAGACATGAAAGAATCAGCACACAATTTGTTATAAATAAACTCCAGGGTTTTTTTGAGTCACCTCTCATATACCAAATAGAGGTGTGTATACATGTGCACTGAAAGCGGTACAAGAATATTTACAGCGCTCTGCATAACAGCCAAGAGCTGGATACTACCCAAGTGCCCATCAACAGACAGTGGTGGGTTCACACAGTGGAGCACTGCAAGCTACTGTGTGAACAGTAGCAAGGAAACTCACAGACAAAAAAACCACAACAGAGATTATACTAAACAATTCCACTTATATAAAGTTCAAAAAGAAAAATGCCGGGCACAGTGGCTCACGCCTGTAATCCCAGCACTTTGGGAGGCCGAGGTGGGAGGATTGTCTGAACCCAGGATTTCGAGACCAGCCTGGGCAACATAGCAAGAACTTAGCTCTACAAAAAATAATTTAAAATAAAAATTGCCAGGCAAAGTGGTGCATGCCAATAGTCCCAGCTATTCAGGAGACTGAGGTGGGAGGATCACTTGAGCCCAGGAGTTCGAGGCACTACAGCCTGGGAGACAGAGTGAGATCTTGATTCTAAATAAGTTAATAAATACATTTAAAAAACCAGGCAAAACAAATCTGTGGTGCTAGAAAATAGAATAGGAGGGAAATAGTAACTGGCAGGGCCCTGCAGAGGACTTCTGGCGGGATGCTGCTTCTATGAATGCATTCCTTGTACAAATTCATCAAGACGCATACTTATGACATGTAAATTTTTCTGAATGTGTATTATACTTCAATAACAAGTTAGAGCACTGATGAAAGAACTCGTAAAAGACACAAACAAATGGAAGAACATTCTATGCTCATGGATTGGAAGAATCAATAGCAATAAAATGACCATATTGTCAAAAGTAATCTACCGATTCAATGCAATCTCTATCAAAATGCCAATATCATTTTTCACAGAACTAGAAAAAACAAACCTAAAGTTTATATGTAACTACAAAAGAGCCCAAATAGCCAAAGCAATCCTAAGAACAAAGAACAAATGCAGAGGCATCACATTGCCTGACTTCAAATTATACAACAAGGCTATAGTAAATAAAATAGCATGGATCTGGTACAAAAACAGGCAGAAACTTCAGTGGAACAGAGTAGATAACCCAGGAATAAAGCCACATACCTACAACCAACTGATATTTCAAGACAGCTGACAGTAATAAACAATAGCAAAAGGACACCCTATTCAATAAATGGTGCTGGGAAAATTGGCTAGTCATATGCAGAAAAATGTAACTGCCTCTCACTATGTATAAAAACTGACACAAGATGGATTAAAGACTTAACTATAAGACCCGAAACTATAGAAATCCTAGAAGGAAAACTAGGAAACACTCTTCTGGACATTGGCTTAGGCAAAGAACTTTTGACAAAGACCTCAAAAGCAAATGTGACAAAAACAAAAACAGACAAATGGGACTAAACTAAGACACTTCTGCACCGCAAGAGAAATAATCAACAGAGCTAACAAAAAGCCTACGGATGGGAGCAAATATTTGCAAGTTATGCCTCAGACAAAGGACTAATATCCAGAATCTACGAGGAATGCAAACAACTTAACATCTGAAAAACAAACAATTCTATCAAAAAGTAGGCAAAGGACATGAAAAAATATATCTCAAAAGAAGACATACAAACAGCCAGCAAAAATGAAAAAATGGGCCGGGCTTGGTGCTCAGCTTGTAATCCCAGCACTTTGGAAGGCCTAGGCAAGTGGATTGTCTGAGCCCACAGGTTCGAGACCAGGAAGGGCAACTTGGTGAGAACTCGTCTCTATAATAAATTTTAAAAAAAATTAGCTGGGCATGGTAGTGTGCTCCTGTATTTCTGGCTACTTGGAAGGCTGAGATGGAAGGATTGCCGAGCCCAGCAGGTTGACGCGGGAATGGTCGTGAGCACGCCATTACACTCCAACCTGGGAGATGGAGTGAGACTCCAACTCAAAAAAAAAGAAAAAAGAAAAAATGCTTAACACACTAATCATCAGAGAAATGCAAATTAAAACCACACTGAGCTTTCATCTTACACCAGTCAGAATGGCTATCATTAAAAGTCAAAGAACAACAGATGCTGGCGCAGATGCAAAGAAAAGGAAATTCCTATTGTTAGGTGGGAATGTAAACTAGTTCAACCTCTATGGAAAACGGTATGGAGATTTTTCAAAGAACTAAAAACAAACTGCCATGCAACCTAGCAATCCCACTACTAGAGAGCTACCCAAAGAAAAACAAATAATTATATGAAAAAGATACCTGTACGTCTATGGTCACTGCAGCACTATTCCCAACAGCAAAGTCACGGACCCAACCTAAATGCCCAATAACAATCGACTGGATAGAGAAAACATGGTTCTTGTGCACCAAGGAATACTACGCAGTCATAAAAGGGATGAAATCATGTCCTTTGCAGCAACATGGACGGAGCTGGAGATCATCATCCTGAGTGAACAAATTCAGGAACAGAAAACCAAATGCCACATGTTCTCACTTACACACAAGAGCGAAATGGACATAAAGATGGAAGTAATGGACACTGGGGACACTGAAAGGGTGGAGGTGGGTGAGGATTCAGAAACTACCTATGGGGTACAGTATTCACTATTTGGGGAAGGAGGACACCTGAAGCCCAATCCCACCAGTACACAATATGCTGATGTAACACACATGCACTTGTAATGTAACCTCTGAATCTAAGAAAAAAATCAGTTAATAAATAAATAAATGAAATCTCCCCTGGGCTCTTGATTGCATTTAAGATGAAATCTACAAACTCCTGTCCAGACTGGTGAACGCAAAGCCCTTCGTGACCTGGCCCCGCCTTGCCACCTTTCCCCCACCCCCCATTTCTTCTCTGGCCCTTATCTGGCTGCCCAGGCAGTTAATTATCCATCTCAGCTGGTCCCTTGTGCTCGGTTCAAACCTCTGTTCCAGTATTTGCTCTCTGGCTGGGTACGGCTGATGCCCATCTGTCCTCCCCCGTGGCTGTGTACACTATCATGAAGGGACTGTGTCTCTGTTCTTGTGTCTCCAGCCACTAGCTCACAGCCTGGGATGGGTTAAGTGTTACGAAGGCATACTAGTTAAACCACATGTCATTACACACGTAACAAGTCATTTTCTTGAAAAAGAATAGGACGACGTAAGGAGAGTACACACTTCGGTTATACAGATATCAGCTAAAGTCACATTTTAATATTTAGGGTGCCCCTGCAATCCCCGGGCAGTCTGGTTGCCCTGACTTTCTTGTAGTAAGGGAACCCAATAATAAGCTAATTTATACTAAAGCATAAAGAACTGAACACGTCTGCCTTCCATCGGAAGAGCCCTGGAAAGGCAATGCCTTACACAGTGGAATGGATATCCATATGGTGGCACTTCAGGGGGCTCTTGAGAGATCACCTGCCTTCTTCTGATGAGTGCTACCTGATTGCCTACATGAACCTTAGAGGTCACCCCAGAATTCAGATGGGCCATGGGTGCCCCCTCAGAAGGAGGGCCCTGTCAGGAATTGAATTATATTTTCCTTAATGAGAGCAGCTGTAACAGAAAATGACCTCGGAATCCTTGAGGGTGGCCTTTCTTGCAAGGTCGCTATAGAGGAGGCCCCACTGTCCTGGGAGAATGAGGGTCCCATGAGGCAGGAGTGGTGGGTCAGGGCTCTTGAGAAGCAGACTCCGGAAGCAGTCTGAATCCTGGCTCTGGGGTTGCTGGGAATGGAAACGGAGGAAGGGCACCCTCATGGCTGCAGCACCATGTGCTTGAGCCCGAGGGGCTGAGAGGGGGTGAGGCTGAAGCTAGAGGCATCATATTCTTCCCCATTCGTGGGAAATACAGTTACCCTTTGAAAGGGTTGGGCAGGGAGGCATGGAGAAAAGCTATCCCTGGGTGGGGTCAGCAGTATGGGCAGAGAAAGGGAGTGTTGGGAGAGTGTAATTAGAGTGGCTTGCAGGCTGAAAAGGAAAAGCTGCCAGACCCTGAGCCGACCCAGAGAAGAAGAAAGGACAGAAGTCTTATCTCTGAGAGAATGGTGGTGCCAACCCCACCCCGCCTGGATCACCCATGGCCAGGGGCCATGCAGCAGAGCTGTCAGGTGAGGGGACCAGGTGCTGTGCACCCTCATCTGGGCTTGGCATGGAAGCCATGGATAATCCCTTGGAGGACCATGGTGGCCTGGCAAAGGGCTCTGCTTTGACTGGTGGACTGTGGAGGGCCAAGTTTCCATGCGGCGCTGCCAGGTGGCAGGGAGGAGTGATGGTGGCAAGGGTTGCTTGCGCACAGGTGGCCACTGGCGCCCACTGGCTGGGAATGTTGGACTAAGCCTCCTTCCTACGGTGTGGGGGCTGATTCAGGGAGACCTGAGCACATTTTAATTTTAATTTAGAAAAAAATAAAGACAATGGACCTAAAGAATTAAGCTTGCTACATTTGGCCACATATCCATGAGGATGTTTCTTTTTAAATAAGAGAATCATGTTAACACACAAATGACAAATCAAGAGAAATATTTGCCACATATATAAGAAGAGATCAGTGTCTAGAAAATAGAAAATACGTCTAAACACCAATAAGAAAAGATGGACAACTTAATAGAAGACTGGGCAAAGTATTTGAATAAGAAACACACACACACACACACATACACACACACGCAAAGGATTTTCTGGCCACAGTGGCTATTGCCTGTGGCCCCAGCAACTCAGGAGGCTGAGGCGGGAGGATTGGTTGAGCTCAGAAGTTTGAGACAAACCTGGACAACATAAATATACCCTGTTTCTTAAAAAAAAAAAATTCCTAGAAATAAAAAGGATTTATACACGCAAAGATGCCCTCCTTGCTGGTCATCAGGGAAATGAAAGTTTAAAAGGAGCATGGGTAGGGAAATTAGTTTTCTCCTACAAGATTGACAGATTCTGAAAAAATATTGATGATATCCAATGTTGATAGGAGTTGCTGGCGTTTAAGTTGGTAACCTTTTTGAAGACCATCTGACAAACTCTATCAGAATTTAAATACACAAATATTTATGTATTTGGCTTAGCCATTCACCTCTTGGTATCTACCCTGAGAAATACCAGCATATGTGCACAAAGATGAAAATATAAGATGCTTATTGCACCATTGTTCATAATAGTGAAAACATGGGAGGAAACTGTATAAAAATAGGAATGTTTAAAAACTCTGATACATTCATACACAGAATCCTGTGAGCAACAGGACCATGCAGCCTGTAAACTTAGACTTACAGTGTGGCCCAAGGGAGGGAGGCCGAGCATTGGCTTCCCTGGGCTGGCCCATGTCTCAAGGGGCCTGAAGGCTGAATTGAGTGCCAGTTTACTAATAGGCTCAATGAAAGTAAAAGCCCCTGACAGCAGGGGCTGCGGGGAGCCCACTGGGCAGGGGGCATGATGGGGAACAGGGCAGAGACTGTGGTTTTGCAGGCAACAGGAGCCCAGATGGGCCAGGGTCACCCCGGCGGCATGGTCTTGACTAAAGGCAGACCCTGGGTCCACAAGCTGGAGACCCCGTGTGGGAAGCCAGCAATGTGGAGGGCTTAGGATGGCCCGGAGAGGAAGATGGCATCGACTGCATCAGCCCATACAGGGTGGTTATTCCTATGAAGCCCCCTCTCCCTTGCCCCTGGCATCCCACAGCTGGGAGGCAGGAGGAGGTGGGAGCTACTTGAAGGAAAGAGAGGTTTTATGCAAGACTGACTGATACTACTCAGACCGTTAAAATGCTCAGATTAGACTAAGCTGTAAACCAGATTAGATGACATTATGTAATTTTTTCCTGCTAACCAAGGGTGGGTGAGGGAGGAAGCAGTTTGAGAAGAAAGTCATATTAGTAACGCACAAAGTAGTCACAGCTTCCTTGTGCCCCGGAGAGCACATTGGGCTGAATTTTGTGAACCTGGTGCCATGCACTTCCTTCATGATTTGCTCTCCTGGTGGACCCCTCCTCATCTTCCAGTTTAACCCTGGTGTCCCCCCTGAGAGAGCTGCCCTCAAGCCCCGAGACTGACTGCAATGCCCCTGAGCTTTCCCTTATCATAATACTGTGTTGTCATTCCGCCTCCCCCATCAGACTGTAGGCTCTGGGGGGTGGAGAACATCTAAATCTCATCTCCGTTCATTGCTTTAGTATCGAACACAGTATTTAGCACCTTGGGGGTGCTCAGTTCATGTTTGTTGAATCAATGAGTACATGAATGAATGAATAAGGGAGAAGACCTGGAAACTGTTTGACCCTGAGCCAGTCATTTCGGTTCCCAGGGCCTCTGTTTTCCATCTGGGTGGCAGGGGGCTGGCCTTCTATCTAGGGCCCCACCCAGCTCAGTCCTTCTCCAGCTGAGCCTAAGACTGCCAGATTCTGTTTTTTTCCCCCCACTGAAAAGTTCCAGACCAGAGAACGCAATCTATGGCACCCTCCCCGCCCCCTCAGGCCTTTGTAAAATCCTACTGCTTCCTCTCTCGACGTGGCTCATGTCTGGCTTCCTCCTCACGCCCTCATCCTGCAGGGACTTGGTCACTGCCTCCTTCCCGGAGTCCAGCAGGCAGCCCGCCCAGCCCAGCTGAGGAGCTGCCCAAGGCCTCTTCCTTCCTACCCCTGGGAAATCCCTCCCCCCTCAGCTCAGACGCTCTTTCTCTGTTTGTCCTTCTGCCCCTCTGACTCTGTCCCTCCCTCCTTTCTCTCCGTGTGTCTCTGTCTCTTGGTCTCTGCTCCTCCTGCTCTGTCTGCTGCCTTTGTTCTCTGCCTTTGCCTCTCTACTTGCTCTTGGTATCTGTGCTGCTCTCTCTGTCTCTCTCTCCTTGTCTTTGTTTTTCTGTGTCCTCTCCTCCCTCCACACTGCTGTCTGATCCCAGCAGTCTCCTTTCCCTCCACGGGTCTTACCCTCCCTCAGCCTGGCTGAGAGGTGGTCTCAGTTTATCTGAAGTCCCTCCTTGGTGTGTGACTAACCCCAGTCCTGACAAGCCTAAATCCCCTCTCTGGCCTCCCACCCCATCCCTCCCACCGGCTGGGTGCTCTAGGACAGCGCTGGGTCAGGGCATTCGGGGGAGTACACAGGACCCACAAACAGCCTCGCACTGCCTTCCTGAAGGGGAAAAGGGACTGGCTGTGACCCGTGGCCATGGTTACCTGGGCCTTTTCGGCCTGGAGATGCCCCATGACTACCTTGCATGAAGCAGTCTGGCCCCCTTCCTGTCTCTGACTGCTCCCGTTCCCTGGTCAGGGAGCAACCCCAAAACAAGGGCTGCACTCACGAGCTCCCTGAGGGGTTGCTCTCCTGCTGCCTTAGTCCTGGAGAGCCTGCCGGGAGCTGGGCTGCTAGATATCTCAGCTGCTTCTGTTGAGAGGAATTAGACACAGAACCCAGCCCAAGGAATTCGAGAGAACCCGTGTGTGAGATGGGGCAGCAGAGAAGTGAAATGTAAGATGTGGCCCTGTTGTATCCTGGGCTCTGCCCCTTGCCAGGTAGGATGACCTTAGGCAAACTATCTCCTCTTTCTGAGCCTCTGTTTTCTTTCCTGTAAAATGGGACTACAGATTCCCTCCTGGTGCACTGTTACGGAAAGTAAATGCTGAGACACAGATACAGGCCCCAACCCTGAAGGCTTGTGATGAATGTCACTTGAGATGGAATCTGAAAGCCTAGAAAGAGAATAAGCCAGGAGTCAGGGGTCCTGTGTCCAACTCTCATCTCTGCCTTCTGTGGCTGGCCCAGGGGATGCCCCAAAAGGATTGAAGAGTAAATAGATGAAGGAATGAGGGGGGTGACAGATGACTGAACCTTGCACATATCACATGTCCTCAGTTAAATGGAGGCGTAGAACTACTCTCACAAAGTCGTCAGGAGAATGAAATTATATCCAGAAAATGTAAAAGTACATAGTGTGCAATAAATATTTGCCCTTGTATAAATTATAATAATCATAGTGCAAGAACTAAAATTAAAAATTCAGAATTACAAACTGCTGGAACAGTTGCCCCACTTAAGCCAAACTGCAAAGGAACATGGGAAAGGGCCTAGCGTGGTTCTCCGTGGCCTTCAAGTCCACAGATTGAATGAAGGTGCCTGGAGATTCTTTTTGCAGGTTCTTGACTAAGTAGCCTGGGAGACTGCTCAGGGAAGCTGCAGCCTGGAGCAGACCCGAAGAGGCCAGGGTCAGAGGGCCCAGTAAGTGCCCAGGCCCTGGGATGAGGCTGTTTTCATAACTATAGGCTGTACCCCTGGGTGCACTCTATCCCCAGGCTGGGCACCAGACTTCTGTCCCACCTGAGCATGGGCCAAGATGGCATGCCATACCGGCCTGCTCTTCCTGGTTTGGGCTCCCTTGAGCAAATCTCTACCACCTGGGATGTGCCGTCCAGCCTCCTCTTTCTGTTAACACCCTTCAAGTTCTTTCAAGATCCCCCCCAGGTCAAAATGACTCGTATGGCAGTGTCAACCTGACCGTGGCAGGTTACCTGACTCAGTGATCCTCAGTTTACTTGCTTGCAGGTGCTACTCATACCTGCCTGTGGGTCTTGAGAGCATTTAGTGAGAAAACTTACACGAAAGTGCCCAGCATAATTTTGGCACATAAATGCTCTCCTTGTCTTGATACTTTTTTCCTCCAATTAAAAAATCTGCCTTGCTTCCCATCTCTGTTAGTGGCATGTACTCCCTATCAGAATGGAAAGTCTTTGGGCACTGGGTTGTTTTCACCCCTCGTGCCTAACACAGACCTGACCTGCCACAATATACCTGCAGAGGGGAGTGGCCTGACCTTGAGCTTCATAATACAAATGGAACCTTATCATGTGCCAGGCAATGTGGACAGCATTCTCTGTACATCATTTAATCAAACAGCAAATACACAGTGAGCAACTATTATGTGTCAGGCTCTATTTATGGCACTTAGATGACATCAATGAACAAAAGTTACAAATCCTATCCTTATGGAGCTTGCTTTCGAGCAAAGGGAGAAGATGACAGGCAGAAAACACAGTGGATGTTAGAAGGTGACAAATGCTAGGGATTAAAATAGAGCAGTGTGAAAGGGAGTGTGGTCAGCATAGGCCTCCTTAGAAGGACGTTTGCACCCAGGCTTGCAAACTCCCCTGGTGAAGGAGTTCGCCATTCAGATGTCTGTGCGGAGTATGCTCTTGGTCCCAGAGAGGCCAGGGCAAAGGCCCTGAGGTGGAGCCTGCCTGGCTTGTCGGGGTGGAGGAGGAAAGCAGGCCAGCACTAGGTTATGAGGTCCGGGTGTGTGTCAGTGGGACAGTTTGCCAGGGCCTTATCGGCCATTGTACTGATTTTGGCTTTTGCCTTGAGTGACTTAAGGAGCCATGAGAGGTTCTGAGCAGGAAAGTATCACGATTTAACTTATGCTTGAAAAGGATCCTCCTTGGCTCAGCCTGTAATCCTGCGCCTTTGGGAGGCTGAGGTGAGTGGATTGCCTGAGCCTGTGGGTTCGAGACCTGCCTGGGCAACTTGGCGAGACCTCATCTCTACAATAAATCAAAAAATTAGCCGGGCGTGGTAGCGTGTGCCTGTAGTTCCAGCTACCTGGAAGGCTGAAGCGGAAGGATCGCCGGAGCCCAGCAGGTCGAGGCTGCGGTGGCCGGGAGCGGCCACTGCACTCCAGTCTGGGCGACAGAGTGAGACTCCAACTCAAAAAAAAGAAAAAAAAGAAAAGGATCCTCTTCACAGCTCTTTGACGGGTTCAAGTCCCAGCTCCAGCTTTTGGTGACTGCGTTTTTGGGCAAATTGTCTCCCCACTCAGCTTCACTCCCCTCTGCAAAAACGTAGATTAATAATATGTGTCTAACAGATCCTTGGCAGGAATTTCTGTCTGCTTTTAGACCTAAGAATAGCAGTCCTTCTGAGCAGTTGGTCTGTCTCTGTCTCAGAAGCTATGGCTGTTTCCCATGCCTGCTCGCTGCTGGGGAGTCGAGGGCAGCTTGTGGCAGTGCCAGCTTGATTCTTGCACGTGTTTCTTTCACGCCCACTTGAAAAATTTGTTTGAAATGTTATGCCCTTTAACTAATTCCTTTAAAGTAACAATTTTTCCTCAATTACAAAAATAATACATGTTAATGTTAGGTATTTTGAGCAACATACAGAAAAAATACCACGAAGACAGTATACGTGACCCAAAGATAACCATCTTGCATCTCTTTGGGGAGTATTTTTCTCCAATCATGTTTAAACATTAAGAACAAATACAGAATTTTTTTTTTGAGTTGGAGTCTCACTTGTCGCCCAGGCTGGAGTGCAGTGGCACACTCATGGCCACCCCAGCATCGACCTGCTGGGCTCTGGTGACCCCTGTCTCAGCCTTCCAAGTAGCTGAACTACAGGCGCGTGCTACCACGCCCTGCTAATTTTTGATTGATTGGAGAGACGAGGTCTCGCCAAGTTCCCCGGCCTGGTCTCGAACCCATGGGCCAGAATTTTTAATGAATAAATTCCATTTTGGGGGTTCAACCCCCCATATTCTCTCACAGCGTGGAGGTCAGGAGTCTGAAGTCTGTTTCAAGGAAACTCCATGAGGGTGTCAGCAGGGCTGTGTGACCTCCAGAGGCTCTGGGAAAAATCTTCGCCTCACTTTTCTAGTGGCTGTTGGTGTTCACCGCCTCATGGCCACATCTTTCTGCCCCTCTTCACATACCACCTTCTCTGTGTTTGTCTGCCTCTTTCTTTCTTTCTTTCTTTTTTTTTTTTTTTTTTGTGTTGGAGTCTCACTCTGTCATCCAGACTGGAGTGCAGTGGCCGCTCCCGGCCACCACAGCCTCGACCTGCTGGGCTCCAGCGATCCTTCCGCCTCAGCCTTCCAAGTAGCTGGAACTACAGGTGCGTGCTACCACGCCCTGCTGATTTTTTGATTTTATTGTAGAGATGAGGCCTCACCTGCCCAGGTGGGTCTCAAACCCGCAGGCTCAGGCAATTCACTCACCTCAGCCTCCCAAAGGCGCGGGATTACAGACTGAGCCACCGAGCCCGGCTATCTGCCTCTTTCTTATAGGGCACATGTGATTGCACGCAGGACTCATCTGGATAATCCGTGATAAGCTCCTGTTCTCAAGATCGTTCCAACTACGTATTTTGCCCTAACAGACAATATTTATCTTTTGCCATAAAAGGAGTACAGTACTCACAGGTTTGGGGATTAGGAAGTGAATATATCACAGAAAAGGGTGCATTTTTCTCCTGCCTACCCCCAAGGACCTGCAGCAGCCAATAACACTGCCTGTAACTGAAGGGCCTTGTGAGGAAGGCCTGTCCAGGTAATAACCACTGAGGACTGACAGCCAGGGGCTCAGAGAAGTGACGGTGGGTCTCAGGGGACACCACAGTAGACAGCTTACACCGGAGAAACAGGGAAAATGAGGTGTGGGTGGGAAATTCAGAAATGACTGAGATTTAGTTTCTACTTCACAGAATGATGGTTCATAATAGAAATTAAATTTAGCTAGAAAAATGAAATTATCACTTTTTTTTGCACTTCTGAGTACTCTGCAGTTGGATTTTGTTACATATACCCATGTATATACATACTCTCAAAACGAGCTCTTACTTATGAATACTATTTTGTTGGCTAATTTTTTTTAACTTAATAGAATCCTATAAACATATTTTCATGTCATTAAATTCTCTTGAAGTCATTGTTTTTTGATTGCCTTGAACATTCCATTGATTGAATATATAATCCTGTATGCACGCTATCTTGTGTTTTTATTTCTCTTTTGACATGACGGAAAATCAATATATTTATAAATGTTTACAAGGGTGTTATGAGAATTAACTCTACTACATGTAAAATTTGAAATTGTAGGCCAAGCGCAGTGGCTCATGCCTATGACCCCAGCACTTTGGGAGGCTGAGACAGGAGGATTGCTTGAGTCCAGGAGTTCAAGATCAGCCTAAGCCACACAGCAAGATTTCATCTCTACAAAAAATTTAAAAAATTAACCAGGCATGGTGGAATATGCCTGTAGCCCCAGCTATTTGGGAGGCTGAGGTGGAAGAATGCCCTGAGCCCAGGAGGTTGAGGCTGTGGTAAGCTGAGATTGTGCCACTGCATTCCAGCCTGGGCAACACAATGAGAACCTGGCTTGAAAAAAAAAGAGGAAGTTGAAGAAGAAGAAAGAAAGAAAAGAAATTGTAATTCATGAAATCTGAAGTCATATTTCCTTTGCCAATTTTACTTTCCTATTGTTTCTCATCACAGTGAAGGTGTTGCCTGAATGAGAAAACTGGGTTTTGCCCTCGTAACCTCCCTCTTTCTCACTCCACCCCCATCCGTATCTAATCAGTTGCCTGGGCCTGCCCGTTCTGCTTTAGAAACATCTCTGGCGTCAAGCCTCACGACCTGTCTCCCGGCTCAGGCCTTCATCATCTGTCCTCTGCACTAGGCGTCAGCCTTCTCCATGACTGTCTTTGTTAAGGTTCCCCCAAGAACAGAGCCTGAGACAAGAACTTGGGTCACGTCGTTTATATGGGGGTGATCCTGAGAGCAAACCAGGCAGACGGGACAGACGGGAAAGCGAGGGGAAAAAACAATGAAGTATATATGGGAAGGGAGCACAGTCTCCCTGAGAACCCCAGGCGGCTGTTGGGCGAAGCCCTTCTCTTCTCGGATGGAAAAGCTTGAGTGGGTGGGCAGCTGTCAGCTCGTTCCCAGCTCCTGGGGTGGTCTTGGGGGATGTCGGACAGGGTATTATGGCATCCGTGGAAATGGTCTCCTGCCTCAGTCTCCCCCTCCTGCCCTTCTCTGCCCTGCAGCTTGGAGGGGTGTTTCCGAGACACAGCATCCCAGGCGGCACCTGTGTAAAAGTGGAGAAGCAGGCAGAGGGACAGCAGGACAGAGTGTCATAGGTGGGCGCACTGCAGGCTGCAGCTTGGGTTGGAGGCAGCCTCATGTCTGAGTTCACTCCCGTGCTGAGCTGGCCTGGGCTAGAATAGGTCAGAGCTGTGTTCCAACCCCAGGACTTGGTTCAGTCTAACCTTAGCTTCGGATGAGAAGGAGAAGTGACCCAGGAGGTCCAGAAAACCCAGCTGGGAATCCACGCAGCCATGGACAGTACACATGCAGATTGTTGAGTTTCCTTGTGCCTTTGGCTAAGGTATGAAAGGTATAAAGATGTATTTAAATCAGCATCGATGCAGTTAATATCCTCATACATGTCTGCGGATCTTAACAGAAAAAAGTGCCATTATCGGAATATTGCCAGCTTTGGAAAATAATGAATACGTGATCATCTCATGTGTGTCACAAGATTAGCCGAGAAGGCAGCTGTCTGGATGCCGGTGACTCTTCCAGAGCCCCGTGACTCGCCTCGCTCATGGGATTCTCAGGGAGGCCGGGCCCCCTGGCTACCAGTCTGGCTGGGAGCAGGCCATGCAGCCCAGGCCAGAGAAGACCCTTCTGGGTCCTCTTGAAGGAACGAGTTTTATTATTGCTGATTAAAGAATTAGTCCAGCAGCCATTTCCTGGTGCCTGCTTTGTGCCAGGCCTGGGCTGGGACCTGGGACACGGAGGTGGTTTAGACACGACTTCTGCTCTCAGCGGGCTCACGATCAGGGGCCGCTGACATGAGAGCACAGTTCAGTGCTGTGATGGAGACCCTTAGGTGACTTGATGAGCCAAGGGAGACGTCCTAGAGGAGGTGACTATGAGATGGGTCTTGATGGATGAGTAGAAGTTTGCTCGGGTAAGCATAGTAGGGTAGTGGAAGGAGAAGAAGGCATTCCTTCAGCTCCAATTATGAAGCACCCGTGGCACATATCAGGTTCCCTGTCATGCATTAACTGAATAAAAACGATAAACGTGGATCACATCTGGTTTTGTGATAAGTTTCAATAACTGGCAGGGCAGGCCCCTCTCTTCAATTTTCTTTCTCAGAAGAATCTTGGTTTTTGGCTCACCTACTAAAAAAAAAAGTTAGAATAGGCTTGCAAAATTCCCCAGGAGAGCTGCTGGAATTTTGGTTAGAATAATATGGAATCTATAAATCAATTCTTTGACACTGATAATTGATACTTTTTTAATCCATAAATTAAAAATTCTCCCCATCTCCTAAAGGCCTTCTTTAATGTTTTTCAATAATGTTTCTGGGCTGAGGCCCAGAGAGGCCTAGTAACATGCCCAGAGTGACACAGCACATCAAGGGCAGTGCAAGGACTTGAACTCTCCAAGTTCAGACCTTTTCCCACGCTTACTGGGCATGACTTCCAGAGGACAGCACCCGGCAGCCAGCCCAGACACATAGCCATGTGGGTCTGCTGAGGCTACTCCTCTTTCTCTGATTCCTCAGCACGAATAGATGTTGGATATGCCTTAATTTCCGTGTACTTGGTCCCTCTCAGGTTGGGGACTGTGAACGTGTCTGCCCCCAGGTCAGGCCAAGGCAGGTTCCAGGCCTAGGTGGACCCAGAGGAAGGTTTTGCTGAGATAGCCGGAGGAAGCCAACCTCAAGCAAATGTTAGTGTATCAGATGTGGGGAGGCCTGCCAGGATCTGAACCAGAACGCAGCTCTGTGTCAACTGCATGGTGTATTGGGGTCAAGGGAGAAGAAGGTCAAAGGTGGGGGGTGGAAGGCTGAAGCATGCGGGGTTTTTATGATGTAGCCTCGGGAAGTCACATAGCATCACCTTGGCTGTCTTATTGCTTGAGACAGTCACAGGCACCTGCCCAGGCTCAAGGGGAGAGGACATAGACTGTATCTCTTGATGGAGAGTGGCAAGCCTGTAGGATGGGCATTATGGTTGCCGCCATCTTTGGAAAGTGCAATTTAAAATTCCCGCTTTGTGGCACCACTTTTCACTTTCTTCATGCTGCCTACTGATGATCAGAGGTTCTAAACTCTCTAGAAGTCCAGTGAGTCGCACTTTCGCCTTCATGCTTGCATTTCCTTATGTCTTGTTTAAGAAGTCCTTCCCCAGCTTAAGTTCGTAAAGAAATGCTCCTATAATTTCTCCTAAAATTAACCAAAAGTTTTGGTTCTCACATATTAAGCCCTTAATCCGTCTGGAATTGATTTTTGTGTATGGTGTAAAGTGCAGCTCACATTTCATTTTTTCCAGAAGTGTCAGCACTTGCTCAGTGAATAGTTCTTTCTTCATCTTCAATGCAGCTGTCATTTATCAAGTTTCCATATGTGCGAGGGCCTGTTTCTGGGGCCTCTGTCCTGTTCCATAGCTCTGTGTGTTCACCACCTCTGTCAGCAGTTACGCTTTCTTAACTCCTCTGGTTTTGTGGTAAGTCTCAATAGCTGTCAGGTCTCTCACCTAATTTTTTTTTTTCAGAAGAATCTTGGCCTTTTGCTTACCTGCTTAAAAAAAAAAAAAAAAGTTAGAATTGACTTGCAAAATTCCCTGAGAGATCTGCTGGAATTTTGATTGGAATAATATGGAATTGATAGATCAATTCTTTGACACCGATAATTGATATTTTAATCCACAAGTTTAAAATACCTCCCCATTTTTAAAGACCTTCTTTAATGTTTTTCAATAAAGTTTAAAATCTTTCTTCATAAAAAAGCTTGCATGTCTTTTGTTAAATGTGTTTCAAGGTACATTTAAATTTTGCTGTTATTGTAAATGCAACTTTTACAAAATTATGTTTTTGAATTTTATGCTGCTGGTATATAAAAGTGCAACTACTTTTTATGTATATAACATATTTATGCATTGTGCTAAACTCTATTATTTTAATAATTTGCAGATTATTTATAGATTCTATGTAGATGATAATATCACCTGCAAACAAAGAAAGTTTTGTTTTTTTCCTTTCATAACTTTATATTTCTCATTTCTTCTTATTTTATTGTGTTGGCTAGGGGTTCCTGGACTGAATTCAATAAAAGTTGTGACATCAAGGATCCTTGTCTTGTTCCTGATTTTAAAGAGGATTTTAAAAAACCAACTCACTGTTGAACATGATGTTCGCTTTTTGGGTTCTGTGGGTATTCTTTCTGAAGTTAAGGAAATTTTGATCTTTTCCAAGTTTGCTAAGAGGTTTTTTTTGGTTTTTTTTTCTTAAAGCTGGATTTATTAGGAGGACAGAAAAGCTCTCACAGTGGGAGGGGACCCAAGGGGGCTGCCCAATTTTTTAAAAAATTGTGAATTAACTTGAATTTTATTGAGTCTTTTTTTTGTTTTGTTTTTCTCTTTTAATCTGCTATTGTCCAAATTAGTTAAGATTAGCTAGCCAGCCACTGTGGTTCACACGTGTAATCCCAGCACCTTGGGAAGTGGAGGTGGGAGGATTGCTTGAACCCAGGAGTTCAAGACCAGCCTGGGCAACATAGTGAGAGCTTGTCTCTACAAAAACGTTTAAAAATTAACCAGGTGTCGTGGTGCATACCTGTAGTCCCAGCTATTCGGGAGGCTGATGCAGGAGGATCACTTGAGCCCATGAGGTCAAGGCTGCGGCTAGCCACTGTACTCCAGCCAATGTACTCCAGCCTGGCTGACAGTGAGATCCTGATTCAGAAAAAAAAAAATTAGTTTTTGATGTGAATGACAGAAAACCCAAAATATTAGTAACTTCGGTGTAAGAGGAGTTTACATTTTTCTCACACACAAATCTGGAGTAGGCAATTCAGGGTAATGTGGCAACAGTGCTCCAGGGAGTATGCCCAGGCTCCTCCATGCCCAGGCTCCTCTCACTTGTGCTCTGCCACCTCTCCAGGGGGCTCACCTTGCTGACCCAAGTTGGCACCACTGCCAGCACAGCTGCAAGCCACAGGGCATGCAGGAAGAGTGAGATAGGGAGGAAGCCCCTGGAGGCAGTGCTCCAGATTTTGCTTGTGTTTTATTCGGAATTTTTACACATGTACATGTTCACGGGTTCTATACGCTTACCATTTTCCTTTACCACATTGGCCTTTGAACTTGAAGAGTTGTATGAATTAGGGGTTATCCATTCCTCTAATTGGCCTTGCATACGTGAAAAACTATCTTGGGAGTTTTATTGTGGGCAGATTTTTAAAAAATTTCTAAAACAATTTCCAATGTATAGACAGTTACAAATAGAATACACAAAATGTATTTATTTATTTTTCCTGAATGAATATTTTAGTGTTTCCACAAACAAGGGTGTTCACCCACACAACCACAGCATGACCATCAACCTCAGAAATGAACGTGGATACCTGACTGTGATCTACTCCCTAGGCCCCATGTGTGCTCTCCCAATTGTCCCAGTAGTGTCCTTTACAGCCAAAGGATCCAGTAGAAAGTCTTGCATTGTCATGTCTCTTAGTCTCCTTCAGACTGAAGCAGGTCCTCGGGCCTTCTTTGACTTTCGTGATCTTGATACTTTGAACATCACAGGCCGGTTACTCAGTAGAACGCTCTTCAGTTTGGTTTGCCTGATGTTTTCTTGTGATTAGAGTCAGGCTTTGACTCTTCAGCATGGGCATTACAGGAGTGATGCTGTGTTCTCGCTGCGTCCTGTCGGGTGGCTCATGACTTCAGTTTGACCCATTGCTGGTGATGTTTGCTTTGATCATTTGGATGGCATTTGCCAGGCTTCCAACCATGGGACAATTACAACAGAAAATTATTCCTTTCCATTTGTAATGGACAAGTGTTTTGTGGCAGGGTATTTTGAGACACTACCACTATATTGTTCCTCATCCAATTCTTACTCCCTTCTTCTTTCCTTCCCTAACTGTCTGGACTTGTGGTTTCTTGCTTTACTCAGCTATAATCTGTCACTGTCACTATTTTTTTTTTTTTTTTTTTTGATGCACAGAATGATCCAGGCGTGACCTATGGAGCCCCTATAGCTGTGTGTCTTTTTGACGTATCCTCATCATTCTCTGAGCACTGATTTCCATTCTGACACCACAAGCTGTTCTAGGCTCCTCCTGTACTTCCCATGCCCCAGGCCTGGGATCTGCCATTTCTACAATGGGGCCCTGGCTCCTTGTAGAGGCCACAATTTAAGTGTCTGTTGCTATTGGGATATTGCTTCCAGTCCCTCTCCTAGGAAGCATATCAATCTGGAAAACAACGCATCCACACCTCTACTTCCAAACCCAGTCCAACACCACAGGGCTAATTCTATTTCCCTCTTGTTCCATACTTGTAACTCTCTTTTCTGACAGTGAGAAGCCTGGCCCTTACTATCTTTAATATAATTCCGTATTTAACCATACATAATCAATCTCCCGTCATGACCACTGCCCCGTCTGTGTGGACACCTTCCTCACCCTGCCTATCCTCTGACACCCATGCCTGACAACCGCCCTTTTGTGTCCCAGGACCTAGCACAGGGGAGGTAAAGGCTGGCACTTGTCAAACTCAGCCAGTTAGCACTCAGTCTTACTTGCTTAACCCTGACTTCGGAAATTCAAGTCTTAATCTATGAAAAGGTCTTTTAATTTTGAATGGTCACAGAAAAGGAAACCATTTGCTTTCGTAACTGGGAAGAGATCTTAACAGATATTGTTGACTAAAAGAAAACACACATCCAAAAATCCTCATGGAAATTTTGGAACTTCAAGAACACATCATTTGACTCCTGACTTGAGAACCTTTCCCTGACAAGCATGCCATGCTTCCGCTCCCATGTGAGCAGAGTTTTGCAGGGTGCTTGGGCGTTCTTCATGGTGGTAAGCCATTGTCAAGCACACTCATAGTCGTAGTACTTATGTCCTGTCCAGCACAGGCCCACACAGAGAAAAGCCATGACTTCTGGCATCTGTGGCTTGTGGATTTCCATGACACACACACACACACACACACACACACACACACACACACACACACACACACACACATAATTTCTATAGTATATATGTTTTTGTAGAGATGGTCTTGCCATGTTGCCCAGGCTGGTCTTGAACTCCTGCCTCAGCCTCCCAAAGTGCTGGAATTATAGACATGACCACTTTGCCTGACTGCATGGCTCAAATTCCTTAGGGCTATGAGGGTGCTCACCTCTGGGGCATTTCCTTCAGGTTTGCCTTGCAGTTTCTAATCTGAAGAGGTCTGAGAGGCACATCACTGAATCTGATCGGGTGTGTGGAATGGAAATCCCTGGGCTGCCCAGTTAGCCCCACCCCACACCCCAGTCAAGTGTGCAGCTCTTCTGTTCCACCTTCTGTTTCTTCACCTGTAGCTGGGCCCTGGGTCAGGCTGGAGGCCCTGGAGTCTGTTGGCCATTGCCAGCCCTCAGCTTGGGAGAGGACAGGGGTTCCCTGCCATGCCCACTGGGCCCCTCCTCCCGCACCTGTCTCTCCTGTGGCTTCTCCCCCGGGAGCGCTCTGCCCACTCTCCCTCTCATTCCTCCAGCCTTCTCTCTCCCTTTGCTGTCTTTGCCAGCTGTGTTCTAAACCTGACTCAGCCACTAGTTTGCGGAGCCTCAGTTTCCCCACTGGGAAAATGGGGAGAGGGTTGAGCGTGGTGGGCTCTCAGGCCCCTCCTGGCTCTGCCCTGTCCTTTCTCCCTCCCACCCCACACACTTGTGTCTGCTCCTCTCTTTTTGATCTTGTCTATTTCTCGTGGACGAATTCCCCTCTGCCTCTGAGTCTCCTGGAGCCTCCCTCCCTCTCCTTCCTATTTCTGTGTGTGACTTTTTTTCCCTCTCTGTACATTCATACTTCCTGCCATAATTTGTCTTCCTTCCCCTTTCCCTTTCTCTTACTTCTGACTCTGTAGCCTCTTATTTTCTCTCTGCCCTTCTCTGGCTTTCTACCTCTTCTGTGACAACTTTGTTCTGATTCCTCATCTTCTTGTCATTCTTTTACCACTTGATCACGCCTGCCAGTTCCCTCCCTGACGCCACTTTCTGCCTATTCCCGAGACCAGTGTTTCCAGGTTCCCACCCACTTCCTTATCCCTGTTCATAGTCCCTATCCCATTTGTGCCCTGGCCCAGAACTGAGAGCTGGTGCCATGTGGGCCTGCAAGAGCCAGGCTCCTCCCTGTAATGGAAGCAGCAGCAGTGGGGCTGATTCCAGGAAGCACATCAGGCCCAGCTTGTGCCTCTGTCCCGAGGGAGGCTCAGACAGCGAGATGCTCTGATGGTGGAAATCACAGCCTCAGATGGTGGAAATCCTGCCACAGCCCAAACCCAAGTGGGTGCCAGCTCCACAAGCAACCCCTGCCCATGTGTGGGCAGATGCACACACGCACAGCTGGGGCACGCATGCTGGCGGTCAGTTCTCATAGGGAACTGCCTTCAGCGCTCAAGTTCCCCTAGAGATTGCTTCCTCTCTTTGGCATCTACTCCAGTCTTCCTCTCAAGCTTCTGGCCTCAACCTGGCCATAGACTGTTCTACACCTGGATGTGGATCAAGACTCAGTGGAGAGAGATTTCTGACCCACTCACAGGGAAGGAACTGGCTGAATTCCCACCAAAACTGTAGCACCTTGTGGTCTGGCCCCAATGCTTTCCAGAATCTGGATCTAACAGACATTTCCTGGCCATCGACCAGTGCAGGTGCACCTGTTACCCCACACAAACCTAACAGGTGCAATTGTCCTTCATGCACAGGGAAGGAGGAGACAAGCTCCCAAGGTCCCAGGTCAATCAGAGGCGGACTTTTCGGTCCAAATCTGACCGGCCTGTATATTCCAGTCCTGGAAAAGTTTGAGAGGTGGCATTTCAGAGTTGGAGTTCTGACCAAAGGCTTGGGGTCTGGCATATTTGGACTGGGGAGGTGTGGCAGAGCTGACCCTTCAGAGTAAGGGCTGGGGGTAGGCACATCACAGGGGGAACAGCCTTTAAAGAGAGAAGAAGTCCCCAACAGGTGGCCCCAGATGTCAGAATACGATGTGGCAGGCCTGCCTGTTGCAGGTGCCGGCTGGTGGTTTATCAGCATGGAGTAGGAGCTACCTCCTTCTCCACCCCACTGCTCCCGGGCACTTTGAACAGTGGAGCCAGCCAGCAGGGCCCTTGGGTCCCTGAGCCCTAGGGCTGTCTCTGTGCACTCAGGCCCGTGTCCAGTCCATGGTGGGTGATACAGACACATGCCAGACCTGTCCTGTCTGGGCACCAGGGCCACGGAGAGTAACCTGACACTGCTTCAGGCTGCACACTCTTAGCCTCATGCCCTCCAGGGCGCTGGCAGGGGCCTGCCTGACAAATGTGGCCGCTGTCTCCTTGCCCTGCTGCTATGGGCTTCTGGATGCCTCCATTCACTTGCTTCTTGCTGCTGCCTCTTTGTCAGCAGCGGGTCCCCGCCGGCCTGTGCTGTGCTGCTCCTGTCTTGCTCCATCATTCAGCTGGAGACTGGGAGGAGGTGTCAGCAAGTGGACTCATCAAACCTGAGAACGGGGAGTTCACCAGACCCCAGAACCCCCTTCCAAAGCCAGGGGCTCTCACCGCCCACCATGCCTCACCCTCCACAAGGGTGCAAGCTTCTGCCCTCCCATCAGATCGCAGCAGCTGCCCTTGTCTCTGGCATTAAAACAGCTGGTGTAGAGTGAGAGATCAGAACACGGTGACCCCACAGACACGTGAGGCCTGAACCAAGGAGCACGATGTGCCCAGAGGAGCCTTATCAGGGATAAAAGCAAGCAGCAAGTTTGACTGATGGAGCTGGGGCCGTGTGCTGCGGGTGGGGCCCACTCAGGGTCAACCACATCAGGGCCACTGAAACTCCAAGGCAGTCCCGGGCTGCAGCCCCAGCAGGAGTGGGCTTGGACCTGGCAGGTGAGGTCCTGCTCAGCCCTGCACCGGACTGCAGCAGCTTGGCAGGCTCTGGGCACGGCCTTAGGAGAAGAAAAAGGGTGAACTGAAAGTACTGGCCCCCTCCCCCAGTCCCCAGGCCGCTCTTGGCAAACCAGGATCCAGCTCACCAGGTCTGACTGCCGTTTTGTGGACACTCCCTGGGCTCATGCCACTCGCCTCAGGGAAACGCGAGGCTGGTTTTCTGTTTACCTCTTAAGACAGTGTAGACCTGGGCTTGGCTTTTTGACTTGCCTGCTGATAAGCTCGTTCTGAGGCCATTCAAACCAGACCTAGTCCCTGTGCTACATTCCTGGCAGAGACCAGGGGCAACAGCAACACTCAAAATAAACACCATAGAGAAAATGCAGCCTCCTGAAACACCCCATTAAGAAGGCAAATTCACACCCAGTCACTGCGGGAGGCACAAGTCGAGTTCCCATTAAGAGGATACTTGCCCACATTACCGGCTGGCACCTGGGCCTTCTGGCTGGGTGTCAAGTGGGTTTGGTATCCACCCTGGGAGGCAGGATGGGCTCATTGAACCCACTCTCCCAGTGTCTCTGACAAGCTTCTGCAGCCTCAGAGCAGCCCCCGCCCCACCCCCCACAAACTGTCTTCACTCCCCAGGCACCATTTTTATTCTAATAGAATTTTCTCATACAAATCTCATTTGGATCCTCGGAGGCCGTCTTTGCTTCCCACCTTGCACTTGCTGGGGGCCCTAGGGTGAGTCACACGAGCCTCTTGCGGAGCCCAAGTGCCCCACCTGTGAGCATCAGGGCCTCCAGCTTACTGAGCACTCATGGCAATGATCCTGGAGACAAGCCAGAAGGTGCTCTCATTTTCCATTTTATGAAAGGGAGCTGGGATCTGGGGCGTGAATGACTCCCTGAGGCCCCCATTATGGGAGGCAGGTGCTGGGCTCTTTCTCTAAGCCTGTGCTTTTCATGGCTCCCTCCTCTGCCCCATAGACTCTGACCTGTCCTTTGTGTCTTGAGTCTCTCACCTGCCAGAGCTGCCAACAAGCTGCAGGCCTGCCCGGTTCTGACTCCAGGTGTGTTCCCCCAGGAGGTCCTTTATTATCAAGAAATGCTCACGTAGTGCATTGTTGGAGCCCTGGTGCCCTCTGCTGGATATGTGCTAAAATATCAGTCTGAGGCCGCACTGATACAGCAATGTCTTTTTTTTTTTTTTTTTTTTTTTTGAGTGTCTTTAAAAAAAATTATTCCCCACCCCTCCAACCCCAGGTCTCACTGTGTTACCCAGGCTGGAGCGTAGTGGCACAATCATGGCTCACTGCAGCCTTGACCTCCTGGGCTCAGGTGATCCTTCCTTGCATCTTAGCCTCCCTAGTAGCTGAGACTACAGATGCATGCCACCATGCCCAGCTACTCTTTGTATTTTTTGTAGAGACAAGGTCTTGCTATGTTGCCCAGGTTGGTCTTGAACTCCTGAGCTCACGCAATTCTAGTGTCCTGGCCTCCAAAATGTTGGGATTATAGGTGTGAGCTATTGCTCCCAGCCAAGTCCAGGGTGTTTATTTCTCCATCCATCCATCTGCTCTCTATCCATTCATCTACCTTTCCATCTGCTGTGGTTTGAGTGTGTCTCCCAAAGTTTATGTGTTGGAAACTTGATCCACACTGTGGAGGTATTGGGAGGTAAGACCTTTAAGGTGTCTAGGTCATGAGAGTTCTGCCCTCATGAATGGATTAGTGCCATTACCACAGGAGTGGCTTTTTACTGCAGGAGTGGGTTACTTATAAAAGAATGAGTTCGAATCCCCTTTGCGTGTCTCTCCTGCATCCTCTCCCTTGCCATGTGATAGCTTCCACTATGTTATGATGCAGCAAGAAAGCCCTTACCAGATGCCGGCACCTCAATCTTGTCCTTTCCAGCCTCCAGAACTTCGGACCAAGTAAATTTCTGTTCATTATAAATCACCTAGACCGTCGTATTCTGCTATAGCAGCACAAAATGAACTGAGACACCACCTGCCTATCCATCCATCCATCCACTCATGCATCCATCCACTCAAACATCCATCCATCCACCCGCATACCTGTCCATTCGTCCCCCGTGTCCATCCATCCAGCCATCTGTCTACCCATCCACCCATCCACCCATCCATCCACCCATCTACACATCCACTCATCCATCCGTCCATCTGTCCGCCCATCCGTCCATCCAGCCACCCATCCAACCATCCATCCATTCATCCCTGCCCCCCTCCCTCCCTCCCAGATTCACTCACGTCCTGTAGGCACCATCCTCATTCCCCAGGCCTCTCCCTGCAGCGTCCCCAGCTCCTCCCCTGCACTAGGCCCCGCCTGAACCTCAGTCGTGCAGACAAGGAAACAAGGAAGGTCCACATCTGTGTGCCCCTTTTCTGTTTGCAAGGAACTACTACACTCATTATATCCTTTGTCCCCACAGCCTCAAGAAGACTTACAAATCCCGGTAACTGATGAGGCAACTGAAGGCAGAGAGGCCAAGCAGCTGGATGCAGCAGAAACAGCCTTTGGGGACAGAGAGACTGTTCCCAATCAGATCCCTGTCCTCACTGATTCTGTCACGCTGGGCAAGTTTCTTGGGATCTCTGAACCTCAGTTCCTCATCTGTAAAGTTAGATGATTCCACGCATATTTACTGTGTGTATGATATACACCAGGCTTGGCTTCGAGGACACAGCAATGAGCAGGGGCGGGAAAAGTCACTGTCCCTCTGAGCCCTATGCTGTAGACATTCTCATGAGCCTTCAGTGAGATGAGACTAGGTTACAGGATTACGGATAGAGATACTACTTATCACCTATAGAAGGAAAGGATTTGGAGATGCTCTTCTGGGAAAAGAAAAGATGAGGAAGTGTCGACAACCTGGTAATTAAAAAGAAGCATGTATTGGGGTTGAAGGTACAAACTTGGATTTAGACTTGCCTGGTTCTAAATTCCAGCTCTGCCACTTTAGAGCAGTGTGATCTTCAGTGAGCAATAACTTCTCTGTGCCTTGGTTTCCTCATTTCTGCAAAATGAGGATAAAATTGAACATATACTTATTGTGCATCTAACATGAGCCAGAAAGGGTCTTGGGGACCCAGGCAATGAACAAGACAGGGAAGGCCTGTCCTATTCATAGGAGTAAGGCAACTAAATGAGTCATGACATGTCCGGCACCTAGAACAGTCCTGAAACATGATGCGCACAGTGTGCTTGTGAAGGCTCTGTGGATGTTTTTTACGTGCACTTTATGTTTCTTGCTGCTCCGTAGCTACTTGGGGCTGACGAGGGGAGAGGGGACAGGCTTGTCCTGTGGGCAGAGCATGTAGAATAGTGACCGGAGTGTGGGCATCAGAGTGAGCCAAGTTTCTCAACTCAGCAGGACAGAAGCCTTCACAGTGAGACTGCACAACAGGGACCAGTGATGCAAGCTCGGTGGGGACAGCATAAGGCATTCTGCCCTCTCTCAGAGGAGACACAGAGGCCATTTAAGACCCCCTCGTCAGCTAAGGGCCTCCGTCTTTCTGGGAAACAGACAGTAGCCTCTAACACCCCTGCAGGAGTCCCTAAGATGGAGAGGAGCCAGCCAAAGCAGAATGGCCTCCTGGTGACACTCATCAGAGCAATTGCCCTCTCCTTGTGACTCAAGCCCTGCCAACACCTAGGGGACCAGGGGCCGACCTGATCATCCTTCCCGGGAATCACCTCCTCATCCTAGCCAGGCCCCCGGCCCCACAATTCGCTTCAGGCAATTAGCCCTGCTGATGCTATCTGGGGTGGGGACAACCCCTGTCAAGCCCTGCCCAGATGTGGGTTCATGAGCAAGGTAAATGCTTGCTGGCATGCTGAGCCTGAAGTTGTTTCCCCTCATCAGATAACCAGAGCACAACACTATACTCCGTTTGTCTCCCCAAGTGTTCAAAGAGACAAGATGCTTCTAGAGTGTATGGCACATGGCGTGTACAAACTGTGTCGCCTTGTATAAGTTACTTACTTTCCTTGAATCTGTGTTTCCTCATCTGTAAAATGGGAATAATAATAGGAACATCTTGAAAATGTAGCCGGGCTCGGTGGCTCAGCCTGTAATCCCGCACCTTTGGGTGAGGTGAGTGGATTGCCTGAGCCCGCGGGTTCGAGACCCGCCTGGACAACTTGACGAGACCTCATCTCTACAATAAATCAAAAAAATCAGCCGGGCGTGGTAGCGCATGCCTGTAATTCCGGCTACTTAGAAGGCTGAGGCGGAAGGATCGCCAGAGCCCAGCAGGTCGAGGCTGCTGTCTGGGCAACAGAGTGAGACTCCAACTTAAAAAAAAAAAAAAAAAAAGTAGACTGGGCCACACCACTCTAGGTAAATCCCTTAATACCTGCCCCATGTCTTTTAGATTTTACCCTAAAAAGAAGCCATATATATATGTTTTTTTAAAAAAAAATTTTAGAAAGCAGGATTTATTGAGAGGACAGAAAAGCTCCCACAGTGGGAGGGGACCCAAAGGGGTTGCCTGATATTTAAGGCCCTTTTTAATTTTGTCCTCAAAACCCCTCCATCCTTATCCCCTGTCCTGTCCCCAGCTGCAAGAAACCTGGTATTGGCTCTTCCCAGCATTCTCCCCGCTCCTGTGCCTCCAGATAATTGACTGTGCTCGTGTCTGGTATATTTGGTATGCCTTCCTCTCCTATCTGTCTGGTCAACCATGTACACTTGAGACATTGTTGAATGATACCTCTCCTTGGAAGTCTTCTTTGCTTCTTACCCCAGGCATTTACTTCCCTCTTCTGGGCTCTGTGGATGTTCTCTACTGAGGCAGATACCAGACAGTGACCCGCTGGGTCATGGAAACCACTCAGGAAAAAAATGGTTAAAGAGTGAGTTTGGTCAAATGAACCCTGGCGAGATCAGGGCCTTTAGGGGTATTGGGTGGACAAGCAAGGTCAAATGTTGGGACTGGGGCCCCAGTCAGGCATCTTGGCCCTGCAAGGACCACTGTGAGGAGAGTCAGTGGGGGTCTCTTGGTGCCCAACTAGGGAGGTACCAAGCCAGGAAGATGGACAGACTCCAGAAATAGGATGTCTTCCAGATCGACAGAGATTTGGGCCAGGCTGCCTGTCAGCTGTGCGTGTTGACACTGAACTTCCTTTCTGGCAAGCAGCCCAAACCTGCATGCTCTTTGTGCTTTCTGGCCTCTGCTTACTCCTTTCTGTCACTCCTTTCTCCTTAGATGGCCTCCAGATGGCCTCCTTCCTTCTGTTTCTGGAGAAAGCTTCCCCTTCTTCAAGGCCTGGATGGACCAAATGCAGCCCTGCCCCTTGACCTTCTCAGGGAAAGTGGTTGCACCAAGTCTTCCGTTGGCCCATCCAGACCCACTCTCCACCATTACCCACCCTTTCTGGGCCCAGGAGCCGACCTGTAGGGTCCAACATCTCTTGCCCGTGGATCTGGTTGGGTTCGGTCAACAAGAAGCCCTGGGAGCAGATAGAGACTGGAAGGACATGGGGTTGGGTTTCTATTTCCCTGAGTGCCTCTCTGTAGGGACGCTGATTGTGTCCTTTCACCAAAGTCACTGCTCCTTTTAAGGCAGCCAAAGCTTTTCTTCAGGGCTCCCAAAAACTCTCTCTCCTCAGCCCTCGGGCCTGGGGAGGCCACAGTCCTGCTGCCGTTAGCCTCGAGATGCTGCGATTATTCTTTATGCTTCCCTACCTGACCCGTATCCTAGGCCTCTGTGAACAGGACTTTCTAGGTGTGTCCTAATTTGAGTTCACCCTCAGCTCTGCTGGGACCCTGACTGGTGCCAGGAGAGGCCCTAGGAAACGCACCCTGCCAACAGGAGTCAGGAGTCGGGTTGGTCCTATATTTGTGTGGGATACTCTCCTCGCTGGGAGGAATAGGGCACAAACAAATTGTCACTGGTGGGAGCAAGGATGAGGTGCAGACTGGAAAACCAGACCCTGGGACATCAGGTCGCTGTGGCACTTGGCCCTGTTATAACCCAGACTGGTTATAAAGATAGTGGAGACGCCTGGCTGCTTCTTAAGCCACATATGTGAAGTTCGATGTTATGACCATACAATCGAGAACATGGGAACATGGCATCCACAACAGCTTGAAGGGGTCCCCGAGTCCCATAGGTATACGAGGGGACCAAATCCAGGATCCAGGTGAAGAATGCAGAGCTCAGCTCCTCCCTCCTCATAGCCCCCCTCACTGAAGAAGGGGCATGTCTATGTGCTTGAAACAAATAGAAAGGAAGCTTCTAGTTCTGCTGGGTAGAAGTCCATCTTGAGCCACCACAGTGTGAATGTATTACCCAGCTCCCAGACTGAGCAGTGCACAGACTCAGAGCCCTTGACTGAAGTGGATTCTGGGCCTCTCTGAGGAATTGTGCACCATGACTCTTCCTGGCATTTACCAGGGCAGCTGTTCCCTGGGGAAAGGAGAGTGCCCAGATCACCCAGGAGGCTGTTACACACTGGCTCTGCTGGTCACCGATGCATGAAGAACCAAAATGCCCCACAGGCCATCAGTAGGAAGTAGAAAGGTCAGGTTATAGATGCAACCTTGGCTAGAGACCTTTCAAGGGGGTCCGGTGGTGTCATGCACCCATCTTGTGGTCATCCCCCCAGTTTCAGAATGAACGACGGGAGTGGACGTCCACAGCAGCCAGCAGAGTTCCCTGGTCCATGGATTGAAGGTTATGTGGGGAAGAGTGTCCAGACGAAACCCTGACACTGTCCTTCCACTCCCCCGCATAAGTGCAGCAAAAGCAATACGATATCCCCCAGGGAACTGCAGACATTAGCATCTGCATCAAAGGCTTGAAAGAGGCAAGGACAGTAATTTCCATCACATGCCCATTTAACTTGCTCTTTGATGGGTGCGAAACCAGACAGGTTCCGGAAAACAATAGCAGATGATCAAAGACTTCATTAGTGGGCGATGCCAAGCAAAGCTGCCATCCCAGCTATCTTTACTGGCTCAAGTCAACACAGCCCTTTACACCTGGCATGCAGCCACTGCTCTGGCATATATTTACATGGATGTGTTTATTTTTGTTTGTTTTGAGTCAGTCTCACTCTGTTGCCCAGGCTGGAGTGCAGTGGCACAATCACGGCTCACTGTAGCCTCGACCTCCTGGGCTCAGGTGATCCTTCCATCTCAGCCTCCCAAGTAGCTGGGACTACAGGTGTGCACCACCAAACCCCGCTAACTTTTTTTTTTTTTTTCCGTAAAGATGAGGTCTTACTATGTTGCCCAGGCTGGTCTTAAACTCTTGGGCTCAAGTAACCCTCCCAGCTGGGCCTCTCAAAGTACTGGGATAACAGGCATAAGTCACTGTTCCCAGCCAGTAAATATTTTCTTTTCCATTCCTATCAGTGAGGAAAATCAAAAGAGGTTTACAGGACAACAGAATGCCTTGACTGACTGCTTTGTCCCCAGAGCTATGTCACTTCTCTAGTTCTCTGTCATAATAGAGCTCAAAGGGACCTCCGATCGGCTTGATATCCCAGAGAACATCATGCTGGTTCATTACATTGCTGTCACTTTGCTAATTGGACCTGATGTTTAAGAGGTAGCCAGCATTCTAAATGTCCTAGGGATAGATGCCAGAGAGAGGGAGATACACACTGCAGGAATTCAGGGGTCTGTCACAGTGGCGAAGTTCCTAGGTGTACAGTGGGCCTTGAGCCATGTTGGGACATCCCTTCTAAGATGAGAGGCAGGTTGGGGCGTGTTGCATCCCCCACTGCATAGAAAGGGAAATGGCGCTTGGTGAGCCTGTTGAGGTGTTGGAGGCAACGCATACCACATTTGGGGACGTCATCAGGTAACTCATAAAGCTGCTGGTTTTCAGTAGAGCCCAGAGCGAGCAGGGGCTGGGTAGCTGATTCATGCGAGCTGCCCAGCCACAGAGCCCGATGAGCCAACAGACCCGGTGGCACCTGTGGCAGGCAGAGATGCCACCTGGGGCCTCTTGCAAGCTCCAGCAGGAGAGTCACGTGCAGACCCCCAGGCTGTTGGAGTAATGCCGTATTATGTTCTGTGCACGTTTATCCATCTGAAAAGCAGCTTCTGACTTGCTCCCAGTCCTGGTAGAGACCAAGTGCTGATGAATTCCAAGTGACCATTCTACCAGAACTGACTGTTGAGCTGAGTGGTATCCGAACCACTGAGTCAGATTGGCTATGCACAGAAGTATTCCTTCATCAAATGGAAGCGGGGGAGATGAAACCCAACAGATGGCTCAGACTGCCGTGGCGCCCACCTGTAATTTTTGCCACTTTTCCCTCGACCTGTACCCATGATCTCCCTGGAGTTTCTTATTACCAGCTAGCAGAGGAGGAATAATCATGGGTCTGGTTCATGGGTGGATGCCATAGTACACTGGCACCAGACAGGAGTGGATGCCACATGCATTCCACCTCCAATCAAGGCTGGTCCTGACACATAGTGGTAAAGGGCACACTTCCCCTGGACAGGATTTCAGGGGATACCTCTGGTGTCTGCTCTGTGCTGAAGGAGAGATGGCCTGTGGTACTTATTTACTTGGACTCATGGACCTCCCAAAGTGCTAAGATTGTAGGCATGCACCACCACGTCAGGCCAGCAAATATTTTCTTCTCCATTCCTATCAGCGAGGAACATCAAAAGAGGTTTGCAAGGATAACAGTATGCCTTCATTTACTGCTTTGTTCCCAGAGCTACACCACCCCTCTAATTCTCTGTCATAACAGAGCTCAGAGGGACCTCGGATCAGCTTGATATCCCACAGAACATCATGCTAGTTGGTTGGTTGATAACAGATATTTGGATGGCCAGGGTCTCCCTATAAACAAAAGTGGACAGTTGGTGCCATGGAGGTGTGTGGATGGGTCCCTCAGAATAGTCACAGGGTGTGAAGACAGAGTACCCCACCAGGGGGCATCTAGGAGAGAAGCCCTCAGTATGAGATAGACGAGATGACCTGTGGCTATGTCAGTCTCTTCTCCTGCCCCTCAGTGCTTGCTCAATGGGCAAAAGTGGCCGTGGCAGCCAGAAAGGAGGCTTACCTGGGTTTGACCACATGGACTTCTGCTTGTCAAGGTTCATCTGACTACAGCCACAGCCGAGCGTCCACCTGCCAACAGCAGAGGCCACCGCTGAGCCACAGACTGGCACCACTTCCCTGCAGGGTCAGCCTTCCCTGGTGACAGGTCGATTTTACCAGATCTCTCCCTGCTGTTTTTCTGCTCATAGACATGGAAATATTAGTGTGTAGAGATTTGCTTTCCTTGCCCACGAGCGCCCAATGTATCACCACGGGGTCCTATACAACATGGCTTCTGACCAGAGGACGCACTTTACTGCAAAGGACCCGAAGCCGTGAGCTCACTGAATTTGCCGCATCTCCCGTTGCCCAGAAACGTCTGACTTGATAGGAATGTGGAAAGGTCTGTCACGGAATGGCTCCGTTTCAGACAGCTGGAGATGGCATCCTGTACTTCCAAGGATCAGAGGTTGGCAGCAGCAGCAAGCCTCCACCACCCTTGGGGCGTAGAGTCAAAGGAAGGAAGGGGATGGTGATAACAGAGCCTGGAAATTGGGGCCACAGAGGGAGGGATGTCTGACGAGGCCAAAGCCAGGCTGGAGACACAGCCACCGCTGGGACACTGTCCAAAGCAGAGAGGAGGAGAAACTTTCAGGTTCTCTCTTTCTTCTGTCCTCTGATCGCCTGTGAGTTTTCCAATTGGCTGGCTCCAGTCAGAAGCCAGTGGCAAGGGATGCTGGGAAGTGAGGTTTTCAGGTCAGCCCTCTGCAGTGCAGAGGTCCTCCCTCCCTCTTGTCCTCCCTCTGAAGAGCCCAGTCTGTCTGGCAAGGTCAGGGGATGGATCTGAGAGCAAACAGGCACAAGTCTGGCACATGAACAAGAGCCCTAAAGTCCTTCCAGAACAAGATCTGGGCTAAATAAAAATATCCAACCAAAGGTGATTACAGTCAGCTCTCCGTATCCAGTGGTTCCATATGCAAGGTTTCAACCAACCTCAGACTGAAAATGTGGGGAAAAAATCTGAACCTGTACAAACTTTTTTTTCTTGTCATTATTCCCTAAACAATATAGTATAACACCTATTTACCGATAATTTATATTGTGTGAGATATTATAAGTAATCTAGAGAGGATTTAAAGTATACAGGAGGATGTGTATAGTTCATATGCAAATATTACACCACTTTATATCAGGATCTGAGCAGCCATGGATTGTGGTATTTACGGGGGATTCTGGAACAAATCCCCCATGGATACCAAGGGACGGCTCTACCAACTTATGACACAGCTACTTAATGTTTTTCCCTGGCCATTAAAACTATAATTTTAAAGATTGTATAGCAATATGAAAAACCCTTGTACTGAACGATGCCCTGGCATCATTACCCTTATTCATTTTCCTGTTTTATAGCACTTATCACTAATAATAAATCTGCTTACTTATCGTGTTTCCTTTTTGTTGACCCCAAAACCTTCCCCACCCCTGCTAGAAAGCAAGTTCTGTGAGGAGCAAACATCTTCTTTTGTTTGTTTATTGATGTAGCTCAAGGGTCTAGAACAGTGCCTGAAATGTGGAGGGGAGTCGGAGGGAGACTACGGGAATTGGGGGTGGGAGGTAGGGGTGGATGGAAGGAAAGGCGGTAGCTCGGGCTCACCTCTGGCAGAACCAGAGTGGGTGCTCAGGAAATAGCTGTTGAATAAGAAAAGTGACACGCAGAAAGCCAAACATGACACCTACTTCCGAGGTCATTGTCAAGGTGAAGTGAGATGGGAACGTATGATCCAGCATACGGCAGACACCTTGTGCGAGTACAGAAGTTGATTTCACTCAGGTAGGAGAGAAAAGTGGAGGAAAGACGCCTGAAAGTCCACTGGGCCGGGGTCTCTACTCCACATACATGTCTGCCCCAAAAGGAAATGAACCCCCAGACGAGGTCATCATGTTAGGTGAAATAAGCCCGGCACAGAGAGACAGAGATCACATGTTCTCACCTATATGTGATTGCCAGAAAAGTGGGTCTCACGGAGGTAGAGAGGAAAATGGTGGTCACCAGAGGCTGGGAAGGGGAAGGAAGAGAATTCGGTTGAAAGTTACCAAAATAGGCTGGGCTTGGTGACTCAGCCTGTCATCCCAGCACTTTGGGAGGCTGAAGCAAGTGGATTGCCTGAGCCCACGGGTTCGAGACCTACCCGGGCAACTTGGTGAGACCTCGTCTCTACAGTAAATGAAAAAAATTAGCCGGACGTGGTAGTGCGTGTCTATATTCCGGCTACTCAGAAGGCTGAGGAGGAAGGATCGCTGGAGCCCAGCGGGTCGAGGCTGCGGTGGCCGGGAGCGTGTTACTGCACTCCAGCCTGGGCAATGGAGTGAGACTTCAATTCAAAAAAAAAAAAAGAAAGTTACAAAAATATAGTTAGGTAGAAGGAATAGGGTCTAGTGTTCAACAGTGCAATAGGGAAATGATAGCTAACAATAATTAGTGTGTATTTCAAAATAGAAGAATTGAAAAGTTCCTAACACAAAGGAAAGACAAATGTGGGCGTGGTGACACATACCTGTCGTTCCAGCTACACGGGTGGCTGAGACAGAAGGATCGTCTAAGCCCAGAAGGTAGAGGCTGCAGTAACCATGAGTGTGCCACTGCACTCCAGCCTGGGAGACAGAGTGAGACCCCAACTCAAAAAAAAAAAAAGAGAAAAAGAAAGAAAATATAAATGTTTGAAGTGATGGATATCCCAGTTATCCTGACTTGATTATACACTGTATACATGTACCAAAGCATCATGTGTACCTCCAAAATATGTACAACTATACTATATCAATAAAAAATGCAGAAAGAAAGAAGACCTCCATTTCTAACTCTCAAGGTTTCAGTGTGGTGTGATGGTCAGAAGCCCGGATCTAGAGTTAGCCCTGCCACCAATGAGCTCTGTTTCCTTGGCCTAATTACCCAACGCCTCTGAGCCATGCTTTCTTTATTTCTAAAGTGAGAATAATAACAATACCCATCTCAGTGGGTCATACAAATTGTGCCCAGCATAGGACTGGCACATAGTGGGTGCTTAGTAATGCTGCTTTCTTTGTCTGTCCTTCCTCCCGGGAGCCCCAGCCCGGCCTGGTGCTGTCTGGAGGGCCAAAGGTATCCTCTCCCTTCCCCGCCCCCTCCTGTGTCTGACCCTCTCTCCTTCCTTCCCTCCTCCTTTTCTGCCTGTGACTCCCCAGAGCCCCAGGGTCTGAACAGATTCAATTTTCCAGGTGGCTTCTCCAGGCACCTGAGGGGGACAGGAGGGAACAAGCCCTGTAGAAGGCATTCCCCAAGCAGGAGTCGGGAGGTGGACAGGCAGCAGGCGAAAGTACTGTGGTGGGAGCAGCACCCCCAGGCAGAGCCTGCTCTGAGAGCCTGGCATCCCCAGACAGCCTGCTCTGAAAGCCTGGCGTCTGAGGACCCTAGTGCAGGAACCATAGGGTCTGTGAGAGGCCACAAGTCAGCCACAACAGCACAGCATGGCAGGTGGGTCTGGGAGTTTTTCCTGAAGGAAGCCAAGAGGGACCAGACTGGGGTCAAGAGGCTGGCTCTCAGCTGCCGGGACTGGAGGGGCTCTGACTCTGACAGGAACCCTGTTCCATGAAAGGGTCACATATACAAAGCAACTCGAAATGCAGAAGAAGCCGAGAAACCAAAGAAGGAGGCAGCCAGATCCAGTTGGTCAGTTTTCGGGGATTTATTAGAGGGATTTGCAGACAGGAACATGGTCGTGGGTGGCTGCAAGATGGCCGATCTCTATACACAAACCCCCAGATGCAGGGCTTATATCTTGGGAGAAGCATAATGCCCTGGAAAGAATGGACAGGTGGCTACGGGTGTCACAGCCTATGATTTCCAGAACAATAAGCGTTGTTTCGGAGGAAACGTACAAGGAATAAGTGCTCCTACACAAAGAATAATGCATCAACCAGATGCTTTGGGGGCATGCCTGAACTCAGGTTAGTCAGCAGTTACATGGTGGATTAGCATTTAAAATAAAGTCATTTTAGTCCCTATGAGACCCCTGCTCGTTCCTTGGATTTCTCTTGCCTTCTGTATTTTGGTCATTTGTCTGTTAATGAAACTAGAAGCATCTTCAGCTTTGGGGGTTATGGTACTGTGGAGTTGGTCAGTCAATCAGTGATTAATCCTTAGGTCCCATCTCCCTGAGTATAAAAATATGAACGCCCCTTCCCCCCAGGAGTCTGTGGTGCCCAGGGGTGGAGGCGCAGAGAGCTCACACACTCCTGGGGGAGGGTGGGGAGAAGGACGTGGCCAGCTACAGAGACAACAACCACCTGTCTCCTGATTCTTATTAACAAAGAATACCAGAGCTGAAGGGAGCGTCTAAACTAAGCTCTCCCTGTACGCCTGGGAAAACTGAGGCACAGAAAAGGGGTGTGGACTCTGTCCCATAAATCAGCAGCAAAGCTAGCTCACTACTTTGGCCTAATGCTGGTCTGCTAAGGGAGTCAGCCCTCTGTGAGCCCCTGCAGGTCATCAGCGGCAGAATTTTGGGAAACTGAGCATGGCCAGGAGGACCTCAGGCCAGGGAAGCCTGCTGCAGCTTTGTGGGACCAAGGGATACCCACACTCTTTTGTGTGCCCTGATTTCCCCATGTGTACACAGGATCCTTCAGTTCTGATGTTCCAGGTGTCAATAAAATAGGTGATTTTCGCCTTTGGCTAGGAGGCAGGAAGTCAAGTCTTTTAGGCTCCAGGCACGATCTCGTCCTAACTTTTGGTGAGACTTTGGGTAAGTTACTTCCTGCCCAGAGTCACAGTTTTCTCCTCTGAAGAGAGGGGTTAAGAAGTCTCCTCTCAGGGCCTCTGGGAGGACCAGGCAAAGCTTTGGAAAGTGTCCACTGCGAGGAGAGGTGGCTGGCATCATCCGCAGCGTACGATCACGTACCCAGCTGAAGACGTCCAACTCTCTCGGGTCTAGAACTCGCCCAGTGGCTCTGGGGGAGTGTCTCCAGGGGTGGGTGGGGACTCATCCTGGCTGCTAGGAGACCACTTTGAGCATCATGGCAGCAGGAGAAGGAGGTTCCAGAGGCTGGCAGAAGAGCAGCACTTGCCAGGACATCGAGGCTTGATCCAGGAGGACCATGGGATTACAGGTCGGGAGGGCTCAGGGTCGGCCAGCCCTGCGAACTGGTTCCTTTTATAGTTGGGAAGCTGAGGCCTGGAGTGGACAGGGGAAGGCCTGGGACTGAATTCAGGCCTCCCACCTCCTGTCCAGCTCTCAAGGAGCTAAGGATGGTGGCGATGGCAATGATAATGGTGATGATATAGAGAAAACAACCTGATTTAGTTAGCACCTACTTATTCCCACTGTAGGAATCTTAACGTTTTCATTTTCACAACAACTCTACCAGGTAGCTGTTTTCACCTTGGTTTTACAGGTGAGGAAACCGAGGCTCAGAGAAGTTCAGCATCTTGCCCACATGTAGGGGGCTAGTGAGTGATAAAATAGGGATGATTCTTCTGTGTGATTTCCAGGCCTTTCTATTCCTTGCACGGAACACAATTTGTAAGGAGCTGCCCTGCACAGACCCCCACCGCTAGCATTCAGAGAGCACCCTCCTGCTCTCCTGATCCACATTTCCAAGTGTAGGGTTGGCTCTAGCTCTGCCTCCTCTGGGAAGCCCTCCGTGATCTCCTCCTCAGCCCATAGCGCCTCCCCACTGGTCCTTCTGCCCACTGCCACACAGGTGGCCAGCCCTGCTCTTGGTCGGGGCCTGCCTCCCTGCTGGTCAGGCAGTTTCTTAAGGGCATGGGATAGGATCTTTTTCTTTCTGGGGCACCCACAGGGTAGAATACTGACCATACACGTGGGGTGTGGAGAAAGATGGCAGAGGACTGTGGGTGGACAGTGGGTAGACACAGGGAGGCAGGCAGAGGCCAGGCAGGAGTTCCAGGGCCTCAGGGTGGGCATCAGGACGGGAGAAGGCAGGGAATGCCACAGTCCAAGTGTCCTGGTCAAGGAGGTCATGTGTGAGTGGCATGAGCTGAAGGAACTTTAGTCAAATCCTATCTGCTCCTCACTGCATGCCAGGCCCCTTAGTTTCTACATCTGTACAGTGGACAGAGAAAGAGCTCTGTCTGGACAAGTCTGTGAGGGAGAGCAGAGAAGAGGTACGTGAGTGCCGTAAACCCTCCAGCCACGACTCCCATGAGCACCCGGCAGGGGAGCCCCCATACCTAGTGTGTGTTAAATCACCAGGGCTTGGTGAGTCCAGCAGAGTCCAGGCCATAGGCTGGTGCTGGGCTTGGAGGGACAGGGGAGGGGAGGCTCTGAGCAGCATCCCGAGAACTTGGCCCACCCAGGAGGAGGAGTAGAGAAAGAAATGCCGGTAGAAGATTGAAAGAGGAAGAATTTACTGAACACCTGAGTACCAGGACTGTGATAATGCTTCACAAGATGTCTTTTAAGCATCACAAGAACTCTATAAAGTAGGTTTTATTGTCCACATGTTTGAGTCAGGGTCTTGCTGTGTTGCCCAGTCTGGAGTGCAGTGGCGTGATCGCGGTGGTTACGGCTCATGACAGCCTCAACCACCTGGGCTCACGTGATTCTTCCACCTCAGCCCCCCGAATAGCTAGGACCACAGGTGTGCACTGCCACACTCAGCTAATTTTTTGATATTTTGTTGAGATGAGGTCTTGCTATGGTGACCAGGCTGGTCTCAAACTCCTGGGCTCAAGCAATCCTCTCGTCTCAGTCTCCCAAAGTGCTGGGATTACAGGTGTGAGCCACCTTGCCTGACCCGTCACCCATATTTTATAGAGTGGGAAAATGAGGCTCACAACGCTTCCGAGGATGGCCCAGGGTCACTTGGACAGGAAACAGGGGGTGGGGCCTGCCAGCTCTGACCCCATAGCCCATATGCTGAGCAAGAAACTCCTGCCCAGGACTTGGCATGGGCATCACAAGACCATGAGCCAGTTCTGCGGAGGATGTCAGGCCCCACAGCTGGGGTGTCTTCAGGGATCGTGGGTCCAAGTTCCTCATTTTACCAGTGAGGCTCTGGGAAGGGGTGTCTGCCTCACAATCATACAGGAAGTGCTGGCAGAAAATGCTGGAAAACAAACCTTGTCCTTATTCCCCCCTTTCCTAGGACTGCATGGGGGCTCAAGCCCTGAAGGCGGGTACCCGGATGCTACCGTCCCAGAAGACCTACCTGCCCTGCCAGAACCGGCGGGGCTCCACCCTCAGTCATCCGAGGAAAGCCCCTGACCTGCCACTTTTCTCTGTGGTGCTGTGGAGTGCCCTCCTGTGGGTCAGCTCCCTCCCCCATCTGACCCAGGGGGCAAGGACCTTCATCCTGAGGGTGCTGGGTCCCTGGGATTGTGGCGCCATCTTTGCCCAGGCCCTCCCTGGTGAGGCTGTGCAGCTGGCTGTGGACCGGGCCAACCAGGACCCCTCACTGCTGCCGGGCTCACGGCTGGCTTCTGTGATCCTCCCTACAGGCTGCGACACCCTCTGCGTGCTGACCACATTCTTGGCCCACAGGGATACTGTGGATGCTTTTGTGGGCCCTGTCAATCCTGGTTACTGCCCAGTGGCAGCCCTGCTGGCCCGGAGCGGGGGCAAGACCCTCTTCTCCTGGGCATGCAGGGGCTCCCGAGGGAGGAGGCGAACTGGCACCCACCCTGCCGTCCGCTGCCCATGTGCTCCTGTCCATCACGAGACACTTTGGCTGGGCTCACTCAGCCATCGTGTCCTCCCACGAGGACATCTGGGTGGCCACAGCCCGGCAGCTGGCCGAGACTTTCAAGGCACACGGACTGCCTGTGGGGCTGGTGACCTCTCTGGGACCTGGGGAGCAGGGAGCCCTGGAGGTCCTGGAGCAGCTCTGCGATGTGGATGGGCTGAAAAGTAAGTACACTTGGGTGCCTTCCCTCCTGGGGCCGCCTGGGCTGCATGTGGCCACGATGGGGGTCCTCTGTCCATGTCAGACCCTGGGCTGAGCACTTGACAATGGCCTTGCCTTTGATCTCACAACAGCCCTTGTGCTAGTTCTGCTAAGTCTCCAGTCTGTGGCTCAGAGACAGTAAGTAGCCAGCCCAAGGCACTCAGCGGGCCAGCTTTGCCCTGGATTTTGAGCTCTGATTCAAGTGCTGCTTGTGGGGTGAAAGCAAAGGGCTTGATTCTTGGTGACATATAGGAAATGAGTGTAGCAAGTACCTGGACTCCAGCAGGGGGTAAGAGCCATTCCTAGTTTTGTGGAGTTAGTGTCATAACCTTCATGGATTTGTTGATTGACTGATTGCTTCCGGCATTACCAAGCCTCTGCCATACTGGATGCTGAGTCACAACAGGGAACAGGGCAGACACGGTGGCTGGTCTCCAAGGGGTGACTTTTGAGGTGGAGAAAGGTGTGTAAGCAGGTGGTTATGCCAGAGAAGTCAGGGCCGCCCCTGGAAGCAGAGGCCTGAAGAGCCTGGGCCCTGGGCAGTCCAGGGGGCTTCTTGGAGATGGTGACACAGACCAGTCCTTAAGGAAGTCATGAGACAGCGAAAGGTGTGGTGTCGTGGGGTAGGGGACAGGTGGCACTTGGAGGGCAGAAGACGGCTTAAGACTAGCTTAAGCCCTCTTCTTAAGGTTATTTTTCCAACTGTGAGCTGTGGCGCATGTGGGTCAAGAAATCAATTCAGTGCATCAAGACCAGCATTATATTTAAAAAAAAAAAAAAGAAAGAAACTGAAGTAGGAAAAGAGAAGAATAGAATTGAGTAAAGGAAAGTAAAGGAGACTGGAATAAAAGCAGCCAATAGGAAAGTGCCTCACAGGGAGCAAAGGTAAGGAAGTCAGTACTCAGGTCTTAGGTACTTGGTTTTGTGAGTACTCCAAGGTAAAACGTGTTTCTTACTATGCGCCACAGCCTGCCTGACCCGGCTGGGCTCTGGGGACATGGGGAGGACACTGCTGGGCCCCAGCCCTGAGAAGCCCGAGTCTGGTGTGGAGACAGGTGGGTGTGCAGGACCCAGAGGAGGCTGGGGAAGTCGCCTGCATGGGGGGTGCGGAGGGCTTCACAGAGCCAGTGGCTTTAGGGCAGAGCCTGGACAGGCGACATGGACCGCACAGTGAGCTGAGGGGAAAGGTTTTCCAGGCAGAGGGACCAGCTAGTGCAAAGGCGTGGAGGCAGCATGCTCACGGGTCTAGGAGGCCGGAACAGCCCAGCTTTGCTTGACTGGAACACAGCAGCATGGCAGGAGGTTGGGTTGGGTACTAAACCGCAGCCGTGGGACTGGCCTTCGGGAGCCAGGAAGTGGAGGGGTGAGGGGCACATTCTCTGGAGTTACATGGCTGGAGTCCCACTGCTGTCCCCTGGCCTCCATGCGTGACCTAAGCAGGTCACCAAACCTGGGTCATGAGCCATTGATAAAGAGCCCCTGTTTCATCCATGTGAAGATGAGAGGGACAGCCAGTGTCGCTGTCAGCGAATGCTGACTCTTCCCTATGTGGGGGATCGGCTCCCTCTTGTGACCAATCTCAGAACTGCGGGTCTCTCTCCTAAGGGAACGCGGCGCCCTGGTGAGAAGACGGCCGGCAGAGCAGGGGACGCAGGCCTGGTTCCCTTTCCGCCCAGTCCTGGCGAGTCTCTTTCCGAGGTTGCTCCTGGATACCTAGTGCCTGGAGGCTGCGGTCTGTGGCTCATGGTCCACCCAGTAGGGCCACGCAGGGACTCAGCCGAGGCCAGGGCTCCAGGCTCTGAACTCCGTGTGGTGAGTCCTCAGGCACCTGCAAGGAGACCCCCCAGCCTTCCTGCGTGGACCCATTTCCCTGGGTTTCCTGGGGAAAGGGATTGCAGTAGGAGCCCGGGCCACTTCCAGAACAAGTGGCGACCCTTGTGTAGCCGCAACTGCAGCCCTGGCCAAGAACCCGAGTGGAGCAGAGAGAAACGATGCAGCGGGGGCCCAGCGTGGACCTCACCTTGGCAGGGCCCCCTTCTGTCCTGGTGCCTGGGGTGCGGTGGCCGCCTTACTCTCACAGGCTGTTTCCTCAGGCAAGGCCAAGGGGAATGCATCTGTCTACTTAGACCGGGAGGATGCCACCCAGGGCCACAGTCAAGGTTGCAAGCGGATGAGGATAAGCAAAATGTGGTCTATCATACAGTGGAATACTCTGCAGCTGTGAAAAGGAATGAAAGACTGATCAATGCTACAATAAGGATTTGGAACCTGAAGCATTGCACTAAGGATAACAATAAGGATTTGAAATCTGAAGCATTGCACTAAGCCAGATGCAAAGGACCACATGTTGTATGAGTCCGTTTCTATGAAATGTCCAGCATAGGCAAATCCATAGAGACAAAAAGGAGATTAGTGGTTGATTGGGATTCAGGGGCGGGAGGAACAGAGCTGATGAGAAGTATAGGGTTTCTTTTGGGGGTGATGAGAATGTTCTAGAATTAAATGGCAGTGATGGTTGCGCAACTTTATGACTATACCAAGACCCGCTGACTTACACACTTTTTAAAAGAATGAATTTTATGGTACGCGAATTATCGCGATTTAACAAATACTTTGCAAAAGAAAAAAAAAAAAATCACAAGCTGGAAGCCAGCCTGTCTGGGTTCAAATCCTAGCCCTGCCACCACGTGGTGATGTGTCCTGGGGCAGCTCCTTAACCTCTCTGTGATCTGGTTCCCTCATCCGGAAAAGCAGAGATAATGATAGGCACTCTTCTTAGTGCTGCTGTAACGTCGAATGACTCAATGCTCGGGAAGGTATTTTATGACAACGTGTAGAAAGCTGTCACTACGTATGAGCAGGTTTTCAGCGCCAGTGGGGTGGGGTAGAGCGCGAAGTTGGTCAAAATTATTGGGTGGATGGGCTGGGAGAGCCATGTTCATACCAACCGACCCTGGGTTGAAGGGATATTTTTCGCCAAGTCGTGGTGGGTTGAGGGTGGGGGTGGGGGT